>NC_066550.1:9316894-9444394 GCF_024679095.1 Eriocheir sinensis | reverse complement strand
GCCTCCCGTTTTCCCTCGTGTGGCGACCTCGCCAGGATACTTGCCTTTGGACATTTCTGATTGTTTAATCTGTTCCAGTCCCTTGGAAGGATTACAGCTTTGAAGTCGCCTTGAGCGCGCACTCACTGTCTGAGGCCCGGAAGTGAGTTCCTTACAGACTTCCTTTCCTGTAAGTTGAAGTTTTTGTGTACTGTTTACTTTTTTGTACACAGAGTAATTTCTTTTATTGCTTCAGTGTCAAGACTGTCAGATTTTCTAGTCTTATTACTGCCGTCCACGTTGTTTGTCGGCTGTAGCGAAGTGTTGTTTTGATTGTTTTAGTATTTCTTTTGGGTATTGGTATTTCTTAATTTGTTACATTTGTCTTTACCATAGCTTCCATCGAGGAACTTAAGAAGCAGGCTGTGGATTTAGGCTTCTCGCGAACAGACTTTGGACAATGTCATCCAGATGCAGGCCTACGAGCGGGAAGAACGAGCCGCGGAGCGACAAGAACTGAAAGAAGCGGAGCGACAGGAAAGGTTAGAACTTGCTCGACTTGCAGCTGAAACTGAGCGAATGCGTTTATCCGCGCAAAGTAAGCCTGCCACTCTCGCCATCCCTGAGGCAGCTGCTCGTCCCAAGTTACCAGCATACTAGGACGGAGATGATATAGCTACCTATCTCTCTGAGAGAGTAGCGGAACTGTTACAGCTCGACCAGGATACGTATGCTGTCAGGTTGGTTGGGGTGTCTGTTGACGGGAAAAGCAGCAGAGTTGGAAGTCTTTCTCCTGAGATTACCAGTGATTACGACGCGCTGAGAATGTCCTTGCTGGCAGGATTCAAGAAGACTTCAGACGGATATCGCCTCGATTTCCGCTCTGCCAAGATTAGAGACTGGGAAAATTATACTCGGTTTGCTGTTCACTTAACTCGTCTATTCCAGAGCTGGTTGGAGGGTTCTAAGGTTCAGACAGAATTTGATTCCTTTAAGAAATTCATGGTACTGGACCAGTTCTTGGCTTCTTTGAGTCCTGACCTCCGCACTTTCATCAAAGAGCACAGACTCTCTTCTCTCGACAGCGCAGTCCAGCTAGCTGATGATTGGACCACAGCACGCTACTCTAGTCGATCCTCGGCCAAACCTGCTCCTCGACCCTTTAAGCCCACGGCGAAGATGTCACCACCAGCTCGCACGTCATCCACAGCGACTACTTCCTCCACCATAAAGTGTCGTGGCTGTGGTGAGTTAGGCCACATTAGGCCCCGGTGTCCCAAGAATCCACGGGCCTTCAAAGAGAGTCCTCCATCTCAACCTTTCACGGTAGGATTTTGCCTCTCTGAGCACAGTGTTCTCGACCCCTTGTTGCCGGTACTGTTAATGGATCGTGGACCTCTTCCATCTTTAGGGATTCTGGGTGTACCTGCATTGTCGTGGCCGACGAAGTTCTCCCTGATGCCGACCTCACCAACTGCTGCCGGTGTCAAGTGGTCGACTACCTGGGGCGGGTTGACACCTTCCCTGTTCTCCGCTGTTACGTCAGTTGTCCCTACTTTGAAGGCTGGACTGACTTAGTCCGGGCTCCCATCAAGTTTGCCAGCGTCTTGATTGGCGATGTACCTGGGGTACGGGTCCCTAAGGAGCCATACCCTGCCTTCGACTACGGTTCTCAGCCTCTGAACCCGCTATACTTCCTTCATCTTCCAACCGGAAGTGCCTTACTTCACGGCGTCCAGAGAAATTGGGAAAATTATGTTTGGTCGTTCCACGTAAGTGCCGGCCCATCGTATTAAATGTAGCACATGAGAACCCTTTAGCTGGTCACTACTCCCATCGCAAGACTGAACAGAAAGTCTACGATCAATTCTTCTGGCCTGGGATGGGTACTGACATCAGAGTACACTGCCGTTCTTGTGACAAGTGCCAGCGCTTCTCTCAAAAGGGGCGAGTAAGACCAGCCCCCCTTCAGCCTATGCCCATCGTTACCGAGCCCTTTGCTCGTGTTGCCATTGATCTGGTTGGACCACTCCCCTCCTTCCTCTGCCGGACACAGGTATATCCTAACACTCTACTTTTCCACAGGTTTCCCTGAGGCCCTGCCACTAAAGGATGTTGACTATCTCAGTTGCTGAAGCTCTTCTTCCCATCTTCACGAGAGTCGGCATCCCTTGTGAAGTTCTGTCTGATCGTGGAACCCAATTCACTTCAGCCCTGAAGCAAGAACTACATAGACTGCTGGGGGTCAAGCCGATCTTTACTACGCCTTACCACCCCAGTGGTAACGGTCGCATTGAAAGGCTGCACGGTCCCCTGAAAGCCATCCTGAGGAAGCTCTGCAGCGAGAAACCACGTGAGTGGCACAGGTATTTAACACCTACTGTTTGCCCTCCGAGAAACTCCCAGTGACAGGACAGGATTCTCGCCCTTCGAGCTGCTCTATGGTCGCAGCGTCCGTGGTCCTCTCTGTGTTGCGCGACCTTTGGGAGGACAAGACCCTTCAACAGGAAGAACGGACCAGCTTCCAGTACGTTCTGGAGCTACGGGATAAATTGGAGGAATGTAGCAAGATCGCCGCCCAGAACGCTGAAGTCAGCCGCCGCCTCTACAAGACTTGTTTTGACCAAGTCTCTAGGTAGGAGTTTCTCCCCAGGAGACGAGGCCCTCTTTCTTCTACCCAGCGACACCAGCAAGCTCCTTGTGTCCTGGAAGGGCCCCTACCGGATCCTACAGAAAAGGGGTAAAGTAGACTACCTCGTTGATCTTCCCCAAGGACCTAAAGTCTTCCACGTCAACATCCTGAAAAAGTACCATCGCAGGGCCCAAGTTCAGTGTATACAGGTCCTGGATGAAGTTGCCACCCTAGAAGCACTCTCGGCACCTGGGAAAGATGGACCCGCAGTCATCGAGGAGCAAGTTTCTGACCAAGTTTCTCAGCTTCCGACGACACAGTTCCTTAGAGGTCCCTGCTACCGGAAAGCTTCAGGTAGGAGAATCCCTCACCTGGGACCAGAACGCCAACATTGAAGATCTCCTCAGAGAATTTGCTGATGTCTTTTCAGATGTTCCAGGTCACTGCACTACCCTAGAACACATCACTCTCACCACGACCGACAGAGTCCAAACCAAGGTTTATCCCGTTCATCTTCAGCCATCTTCCAGACAAGAAGTCGAGACACTCTTCCAGCAAGGAATCATCCAACGCTCGTCCTCTCCTCACTGTTCTCCTGTTGTGATGGTAAGGAAACCAGACAATTCCTACAGAATGGCTATTGACTATCGCCAATTAAATTCCATCAGTTTTTCATGCTGAACCCACCTGCAACATTACCGAGGATTTGCATAAATTCTCAGGATCCAAGTATTTCAGCGAGTTGGATCTGTGCAAGGCGTATTACCAGGTACCTCTCTCAGACTACGCCAAAGCTCTCACAGCTTTTCCAACCCACCTAGGATTGATGGAGTTTCGCCTCATGCCCTTCGGTCTCTCTACTGTCTGTGCTACCTACATACGCCTCATGCGCGTTGTGCTTGGTGGGATCTCTAACGTCTCCTTCTACTTCGATAATATTTTTTTATTCAAAGGACTGGTCCACGCATCTAGAAGTTCTTCGAGGAGTCCTGGAACGGTTGAGGGAACATAATCTCACCGTCAAGCCATCCAAGTGTCGTTTCGGAGTCCCCTCCATTCGTTACCTTGGATTCATCGTCGACGGGACGTATCTTCAACCTCAGCATGACAAGACCGATGCCATCACCATCAAGCTTCCACCTACCACCAAGAAACTTCTCAAAGCCTTCCTTGGCCTTGTGTCATTTTACCTCATGTTTATCCCGCAGGCAGCTGAATACACCGGCCCTTTGTCAGACTTGCTCAAGAAGAATGTTCCCGAACCGTTGGCTTGGAGTGAAACTTGTTGGTGCGGTTCAAACACCTCAAGGATAAGTTGGTCTCGCCACCAGTGCTTCGTCTGCCGAACCCGGATCTGATCTTCGTTCTGAGGACCGATGCCTCCAGCCGCGGGATTGGAGCAGTCCTTCTGCAGTACTACAGCGACTGTCCACATCCCGTCGCCTATGCCAGTCTGAAGTTACTCGACCGTGAATCAAGGTACTCCACGATTGAACGAGAGTGCCTTGCAGTCATCTTCGCCATCAACAGGTTTGACTTCTACCTACGCGGTAATGAGTTTATTTTAGAGTTAGATCACAAGCCTCTTTTGTACCTGTCAACATTCAAAGGAAAGAATGATGGACTGCTTCGTTGGGCTTTGTCTCTTCAAGCCTACAAGTTCAGAGTCGTTCATGTGGCAGGCAAAGATAATTTGGGTGCTGACCTACTGAGCAGGTCTTGTTAACTTTTGGTGTAATCTACTTCCAGCAGATTCTTGTTTGGGGGGCCGTGTGAGGGGGTAACTACGCCCTGCCGGCCTTGTTAAATCTGCCGGCCTCGTTCCGCCCTGGCTCCTACTTCCGAGCCGACGTCATAGCCCGGCTAGCGGGCTAAGGCAGACACCAGCTCACCACCACAGCGTGCACACCTCGTCTTCCCAACCTCACGCTGGTCCTTCGTCTCACTGGGAAAGCTGCGTGTATGGGCTCCTTGCTGCTTCTTCCTTGGCTGAACCGCCCGACCAAGTCACCACTGCTGTCTCCCACTGCACTCCAGCCTATGGACTCCACTTCCCTGGCCTTTAGCTGAGAGGATTACAACCGGTGCTCCCAACCCCGGTGACGGCAGGCCAACCCCTTTTTGCACACTACAGTGGTTTGATTACCTTGTGGTCGTTTTGTTGTCTTTGTTTGTGTTAATACAATCACTCTTATTTTATGTTGTTTCCCTCTCCAAAGGGCTATTAGGGCATTCCTGGCTATTAAATCTTAATATTGAGGGCGAGAGATCGTGGCCTCTCGTTTTCCCTCACAGAGAAGATGGAAGGAAGGGAGGGATGAAAGGGGAGTAACGAAGGGAGGGGAGGAGAGAAAGGAGGGAGGAAAAAACAAGGGAGAGTATAATGTGAAGTAATTGGAGATATGGAGGAAAGAACGAGAAAGGAGAGGGGGAAGAGAAGAGAAAGGAGAGAAGGGGGAAGGAGAGGACAGAGAAGAAAAAGAGTAACAAAATAATAATAGTAATAGAAAATGATAGTGAGATAAGAGAAAATGGATAAAAAAAGATGAAGAGAAAGAAGAGACTACAATTAGGAAAAGAGGAAAATCGTACAAAAAGGAAAAGAGAAACATGGAAATAAAAATAGGAAGAAGAGGAAGACACGATAGGAAAGGTGAAGGTTATAAGGAATTGAAGGTAAACTAATAATGTATTAATAAAGAAGGGAAAGAGGAAGAAATGATAAAAGGCTGAAGGTAAGGAGCTAATTAAAAGCAGAAATAACTGGAGGAAGAGGAAGAAAAGAAAAAAAACTGAAATAAAGGAAAAAATTGAAAAAATAAAGAAAAAGGAGAAAAGGGGAGAATAAATAGATAAAAGTAGAAAAAGAACAAAAAAGAAAATAAAGAAGAAAAGGAGAAGGAGGAAGAAGAGGACAAGAAAGAAGGCTAGAAATTAAACAGAAAAAAAACATACAGAGAAGAGGAAGAGGAAGAAAGGACGAGAAAAGGAAAAAGAAGAAAGGAAGAAGTGAAAAAGAAAAAGGTTAGAAGTTAGAGGAAAAAAATAAAGTAGGAGTGAAAAGGAAGAAAAAAATGGAAAAGATAGTAATAATAAATGTGAAGGAAAAGAAAGAAATACAGGAAAAATATCTTGTGCGTCAGAAAGAAAAGGAAGAAAAAGAAAACTGGAAAAGATAGGAATGAATGCAAAGATAAAGAAATAAATAAACAGGAAAAATATCTTGAGCGTCAGAAAGAAAAGGAAGAAAAAGAAAACTGGAAAAGATAGGAATGAATGCAAAGATAAAGAAATAAATAAACAGGAAAAATATCTTGAGCGTCAGAAAGAAAAGGAAGAAAAAGAAAACTGGAAAAGATAGGAATGAATGCAAAGATAAAGAAATAAATAAACAGGAAAAATATCTTGAGCGTCAGAAAGAAAGGGAAGAAAAAGAAAACTGGAAAAGATAGGAATGAATGCAAAGATAAAGAAATAAATAAACAGGAAAAATATCTTGAGCGTCAGAAAGAAAAGGAAGAAAAAGAAATCAATGGAGAGGAAAGTAACCAATGGGAAGGTGAGGAATTTGTTAGAGGTGAGAAAATTAGCAAAGAAAAAGAGGGGAAGAAAATAATGGAAAGGGAGAAGACAAAGAAGAAAAAAGAAAAAATATCAACTTGAATGAAAAAAAGGAAAATACAGACAAGAAGAATATAAAAAGGAAATAGGAAAGAGGAAAATAACAAACAAGAAAAAAGGAAAAAAGCGGAAAATATATATCTAAGAAAAACAATAAGCAAAAATATGGATAAAGAATGA
Organism: Eriocheir sinensis; assembly: GCF_024679095.1. Taxonomy (NCBI): domain Eukaryota; kingdom Metazoa; phylum Arthropoda; class Malacostraca; order Decapoda; family Varunidae; genus Eriocheir; species Eriocheir sinensis. The sequence continues at coordinate 9,437,982 of NC_066550.1, read as the reverse complement.
GAGGAAAATAAAAGCCGGCAAATGACAATAAGAAAAAAATAAAGAAAAAAAATAACCAAAACTTTTCCTGTGGACTCTCTCTCTCTCTCTCTCTCTCTCTCTCTCTCTCTCTCTCTCTCTCTCAACCTAATTACCAGTCTTGAAATTATAAGAAAGAAAAAAATAGAAAAGGAAGAAAAGGAATGAGAGAGAGAGAGAGAGAGAGAGAGAGAGAGAGAGAGAGAGAGAGAGAGAATCCATAACAAGATAGCCAAGAAGCTTATGATGTAGTCGAGCTCTTCTCTCTCTCTCTCTCTCTCTCTCTCTCTCTCTCTCTCTCTCTCTCTCTCTCTCTCTCTCTCTCTCTCTCTCTCTCTCTCTCTCTCTCTCTCTCTCTCTCTCTCTCTCTCATAAAAAGTAACAATAAACATCTTCACATATTTTTTTTTCTGTTATTATTATTATTATTATTATTATTATTATTATTATTATTATTATTATTATTATTATTATTATTATTATTTATTATAAAGGTAAGATTATACCTGTCAAATACACCTGGTTAGCTCAAGTCCCAGGTAATTAGGTTATCAGAGAGAGAGAGAGAGAGAGAGAGAGAGAGAGAGAGAGAGAGAGAGAGAGAGAGAGAGAGAGAGAGAGAGAGAGAGAGAGAGAGAAAACAGGGATCGTTGCCAAGTCATATGTTGACGAAGGAAAAAAAAGGAAAGAAAAAATAATTAAGAAGGAAAACGATCACCTCTCCTCCTCCTCCTCCTCCTCCTCCTCCTCCTCCTCTTCCTCCTCCTCCTCCTATATCTCCTCCTTATCAAGCGCCTTCTCATAATATGCCAACATGATTATCACATCTTCTTTTTCCTCCTCCTCCTCCTCCTCCTCCTCCTCCTCCTCCTCTTATTCTTCATTCTCCTCCACCACCATAACCATAACCACCACCACCATCTTCATCACCATATCCTCCTCCTCCTCCTTCTCCTCCTCCTCCTCCTCCTCCCTCCACTTAGATAAAGGAAAGTTCGTGGAGGAGAAAGAAAGGAAGAATAACAGATAGACGAGGAAGAGAGAGAGAGAGAGAGAGAGAGAGAGAGAGAGAGAGAGAGAGAGAGAGAGAGAGAGAGAGAGAGAGAGAGAGAGAGAGAGAGAGAGAGAGAGAGAGAGAGAGGATCTCCTCTTTCGTAATCCGTGTTGAGTCATTTAAAAAGTACCCTTTCCTTCCTTTCTTCCCTTCCTTTCTTTCCTTTCTTCCCTTCCTTTCTTTTCCTTTCTTTCACTTCCTTTTCCTTCCTTTCCTTCTTTCCCATCCTTCCCTTAACTTCCCTTCCCATCTTTCCTTCCTTCCTTCCTTCCCTTCCTTTCTTTTTCTTTCTCTCCTTTCCCTTCCTTTCAGACGCAGACAGAAACAATGATGACGAAGCGATGTGATACTAAACGAAAGAAGGAAGGAAGGAAGGAAGGAAGACAGAGAATGGAAAGAAGGGGAAGTGAAGGAATGGTAAGAATATACGATCAAAATAAAAAAAAAGTAAGAACTGGAAAAGGTAAAGGAAAAAGGAAGAAAGGAAAAAGAGGAAGGAAGGGGAGACAAAGAAACAGAGACAGAGACAGAGAGAGAGAGAGAGAGAGAGAGAGAGAGAGAGAGTGTTCGTATGTAAATTTGACATCAAAGACAAATCCACACACACACACACACACACACACACACACACAGTCACCGCCCTATCACGCAAGGCAATCTCAACACTAGTAGATGCTTGCTTAATATACTAGTTAGGAGGGATGGCAGATGAAAGGATAGCAGCAGTAGTAGTAGTAGTAGTAGTAGTAGTAGTAGTAGTAGTAGTAGTAGTAGTAGTAGTAGTAGGAGTTGTAACGGTAGAGTGGTAAAGGGAGCGACAACAGAAGTAATTATAGTAATGGTAATAATAATAATAAATAATAATAGTAATAATAAAAACAGTGACAGAAGTAAAGTTAAGCAGCAAATAGAATGTAACAATAAGCAGAGTGACAACAAAGTAATAATAAGAGTTAATGGACTGACAACAAAAGTAATCAAGTAATTAAGTAAGTAATCATGTCTGCCCCATAACTATTGCCAAGAAACAGCAAACCATTTTAACGTTAACTATACACCAAGCCAGTTATTAGGGCGGAGAAGACAGTTTTGGGGTTGGAAATCAGGAACATAAAAGGTGAAGTACGAGAATCTGGCAACGCTGGGCAGAGAGCGAGAGATTGGACCAGTTCCACAGTCCAACACAGGGTCATTGTAAGCGCCTAAACCAACCTGTCTTCTCCACAATGGTCCGTTATTTCTACTCAATTCCAGATACTAATGAACTTTCCTGTAGAGTTTCGTAAAATTTCCTCCTTTTTATAGCAACGTCAAACACTACACAAGGAATTTTCGTCGTGTTTTGTGCTTGGTTGGGGAGCTTACAAACTTTATTTTTTACAGCTAAGGAGACAGTTCAAGGGCGTAAGGAAAAATATATAAAAAAGCCCGCTACTTACTGCTCCTGAATAGAGGTCAAAGGAGTGTCCAAAAAGAGAGGTCAATTTCGGGAAGAGAGGTGTCCTGATACCCTCCTCTTGAAAAACTTGCCCTACTGGACTGTAAAACTGGCCCTCTATCTCCACAATGATTCCTTTTTTCTTCTCAATACCAGATGCTAAAGCGACTTCCTGTGTGGTCTGCTAAAATTCAATCCTATTTATATCAATCGCAAACACAATATAAGGAATTTTCGTAGTGTTTTGTGTTTGGTTGGGGAGCTTACGAACTTGGTGTACTGGACTGTAAAACTGGCCCATAGTAGGCTTTGTCACGGCACCAGGTTAGATCTATTAAATAAACAGCCAATGAGGGACGCAGAGACCACCACCCAAGCAATGATGCCAAGTCCGCGAGTCCACCAATGAAGGATAAGGCCGCCAGATCTCGTGGAACCAACTATAGTATATGTCCCTGCCAGAAAACCATCAGAATAACCTTTACTGGATCTAACCTGCCGCGACAAAGCCTACTATCTCTCGCTCTGCTACCTCTTTAAATCAGTACCATGACCCAAGCAATGATCCCAAGTCCGCGAGTCCACCAGGGAAGGATTAGGCCGCCAGCTCTCGTGGAACCGACTATAGTTCACTGTTCAGTCACCGCCGAGTGGCCTAAGGTCGGTATTGTTAGACGCTCACACCCCACACATCAACTATTTCCAAAGGCCAAAAAAGAGATCAGTCGGGTTGTAATGAGTGTTTTTTTAGGTTCAAGGTACAGAAGAAGGGTCACCACTACCACTACCAGAAGAGCCATGAAACTACCCCTTGAAATGCACAGATCTCCTACGAAAGCCTTACCAAATATGAGTGCTTGGGCGCCGAGATGTTTAAGAATACAACACTAAGACTACCCACATGCTGTCCTGAAGACCACCAATCAACCCCCTAGCGAAACTCTCTAAAGAGGACCAAAGATGAACACCGGAGGGCAGCACGAGTCAAGCAAGATGGCGCCACTATAAAACACTTGCCCGCGCCACAACGGGATGGGGCCAACCAGCAGGCACCATTAAGAAAGCCTACCGGAGCTATTGAGTGAACATAAATATAAAGCAGGTAAAGCAGTAAATCTCACCTGCCAGTAGGAGAAGCAGTAGTAGTAGTAGTAGTAGTAGTAGTAGCAGTAGCAGTGGTGGTGGTGGTGGTGGTGGTAGTAAGGGTTCAGTGAAGGCTCAGAATTAATAGCACGCCTTGTAAGCTGGCTAGTGGGAGGGACTTACGGGTTCAGGTGAGGTGGATCATTCGACACACCTGATCCACTTGTACACAAACACCTGTCCTTTGTAGGGAAGGGAAGGGAAGGGAAGGGAAGGGAAAAGAAGGGAAGGGAAGGGAAGGGAAGGGAATGGAAGGAAGGGAAGGAAGGAAGGAAGGAAGGGAAGGAACGGAAGGAAGGGAAGGAAGGAAGGAACGAAAGGAAGGAAGGAAAGGGAAGGGAAGGAAGGAAGGGAAGGAAGGAACGAAAGGAAGGGAAGGAAGGGAAGGAAGGAAGGAAGGAAGGAAGGGAAGGAAGGGAACGAAAGGAAGGAAGGAAGGAAGGGAAGGGAAGGGAAGGGAAGGGAAGGGAAGGGAAGGGAAGGGAAGGGAACGAAAAGGAAGGGAAGGGAAGGGAAGGGAAGGGAACGAAAAGGAAGGGAAGGGAAGGGAACGAAAAGGAAGGGAAGGGAAGGGAAGGGAAGGGAAGGGAAGGGAACGAAAAGGAAGGGAAGGGAAGGGAAGGGAAGGGAACGAAAAGGAAGGAAGGAAGGAAGGGAAGGAAGGAAGGGAACGAAAAGGAAGGGAAGGAAGGAAGGAAGGGAACGAAAAGGAAGGAAGGGAAGGAAGGAAGGAAGGAAGGGAACGAAAAGGAAGGGAAGGGAAGGGAAGGGAACGAAAAGGAAGGGAAGGGAAGGGAAGGGAAGGGAAGGGAAGGGAACGAAAAGGAAGGGAAGGGAAGGGAAGGGAACGAAAAGGAAGGGAAGGGAAGGGAAGGGAAGGGGAACATGTCCAGGCGAAACTTGCAAAGAGGAAACACATACACAACTTTCGTAGTATAGGAAACACCTCCTCCTCCTCCTCCTACTACTACTACTACTACTACTACTCCTTCTCCTCCTCCTCCTCCTACTCCTCCTCCTCCTCCTCCTCCTACTACTACTACTACTACTACTCCTTCTCCTCCTCCTCTTCCCCTTCTAGTGTGAACGGAAGTTGTATTTGACTTAGTGCTGGCCTCAGAGGAGAAGGAGGAGGAGGAGGAGGAGGAGGCGAACCGGATGTAGTGGCAAGGGAGATTGTAAAGGAAGAGGACGAGGAAGACAAAGAGGAGGAGGAGGAGGAGGAGGAGGAGGAGGAGGAGGAAAATAAAGTGAAAGTAAAAAGGAGAAAGAAAAAAATGAAAAATGAAAAAGGGGAAAGAAAAAAGAATTAGTGAAGATAAAAAAAAGAAAAAATAGAGGAAGCAAAAAAGGAGGAGAAGGAGAAGGAGGAGGAGGAGGAGGAGGAGGAGGAGATGAACGGATTAGCAACTTCTTCCCACGACTTTCACAAAACACACAAAAAAGAAAAACCTTTAAAACATACACGATGACTCTCTCTCTCTCTCTCTCTCTCTCTCTCTCTCTCTCTCTCTCTCTCTCTCTCTCTCTCTCTCTCTCTCCGCTTACTGCTCTCCAAACTAATGAGGCTTTCTCCTTACCTCCTCTCCTCTTGTCCTTTTCCTCCTCCTCCTCCTCCTCCTCCTCCTCCTCCTCCTCCTCCTATCGTGCCATCTCATTTCTCCTTATCTCTCTCTCTTCTCACACTACTTTCTCCTCTACTTCTTCTACTTCCTCATTCTCTCTTCTCCTCCTCCTCCTTGCTTCCCTTTCATCCTATTCTGCTTTTCACCTCTTTACTTCTCTCAACTAATCTATTATTGTATCTTCCTCTTCTTCCTCTCTTCTCTTCCCTCTTCCTCCTGTCTTCCTTCTCATACTCGTTATTTTCTCTCCCTTCTTCATTCTTTCCATTATTATCTCCTTTTCTTTCTTCTCCTCCTCATTCTCCTTTCCTTCCTTCCTTCCTTCTACTTTTTCCTTCTGTCCTCCCATCTACCTCCTCCTTTTCCCATCTCCTCTTCATCCCTCCTTTCTCTATGCATACCGTCGCCTTTCCAATCCTCCTCCTCCTCCTCCTCCACAAGGACTGCAACACTGAGGTGAGAAGATTAGGGGAATTACCTGAGTGGGCACACCTAACAGGGTCCCACTCACCTGAGAAATGGTGGTGGTGGTGGTGGTAATAGTGGTTGGTTGTTGTTGTTGGTGGTGGTGGTAGTGATGGTGATGGTGGTGGTAATGGGGGTGTGGTAGTAGTAGTAGTAGTAGTAGTAGTAGTAGTAGTAGTAGTAGTAGTAGTAGTAATTGTAGTAGTAGTAGTAGAAGAAGATAAAGAATTAGACCAACACAAATAAATGAAGAAGAGCAAGAACAAGAAGAAAACAAAAACAAAAAGTAGAAGTAAAAAGATAAAAGATGACATGATGATAATGACGAAAGAGAAGGAGTGATAACATAAGAGATAAGGGAAACACATACAAACGAACGAACAAACACGAGCGAGCAACACGGAAAACGACAACGATTCAAGACAAACTAAAAGAAAACAAACAAAAGGTAAACAAAGTGAAGAAAAACGAGGAAAATAAATAAATATATTAAACAATTAATGTGATTTGTGGCCACGATGAGAGGACACACACACACACACACACACACACACACACACACACACATAATCCTCGTGGTCAGGTAAGCAAATATAATTAATAGGAGAGTTTTACCTGCCCAATTAGAGGTACAGTGTGTGTGTGTGTGTGTGTGTGTGTGTGTGTGTGTGTGTGTGTGTGTGTGTGTGTGTGTGTGTGTGTGTGTGTGTTAACTTTATTGGCATTTTTTTCTCCTATATCCGCCAATATCTGGACTCTCTCTCTCTCTCTCTCTCTCTCTCTCTCTCTCTCTCTCTCTCTCTCTCTCTGGTTTGACTTACAAATGACACAAGCTAATTAGGATCAAAGGTCTTTGTGGGTTTTTTTTCTCCTAACCTCAGATTTGCATAACAATCTCTCTCTCTCTCTCTCTCTCTCTCTCTCTCTCTCTCTCTCTCTCTCTCTCTCTGGCTTAAATTACAAATCCCACCTATTAATTATCATAAAAAGCTTCTAGTGGATTAACCTTTACACTACACTTAGTACATAATAATCTCTCTCTCTCTCTCTCTCTCTCTCTCTCTCCCCCACACGCTAATTGGATCAGGCACCTGAGGCACCTCCACCTTACATGTGAAGACCAGAAACACGGAGGAGGAGGAGGAGGAATTGGGATAATATGGAGGTAAGTGGAGGAGAGAGAGAGAGAGAGAGAGAGAGAGAGAGAGAGAGAGAGAGAGAGTACAGCTGTCAATAGTTTGAAATGGATTCATTTATCTTGTTTACATGAAGTTGACAAGGAATAACAACCCTTTGGAGAGAGAGAGAGAGAGAGAGAGAGAGAGAGAGAGAGAGAGAGAGAGAGTTATGAATAAATGAAAGACAGGGAATAATGGAAAAAAGTAAACTAGGGAAAACTTGAGAAGGTAAAAAGGAAGAAGGGAAGACAAGTTGTAAAAGAATGGGAAAGGAAAAGGAGGAAAGGAAAGGAAAAAAAGAAAATGAGGTAAAGGAGAAAGAAGGGAAGAAAGTGAGTGGACAGAACCAGAATTTACTTGTGAATTGGAAGGGAAATAGAGGAGGAGGAGGGAGGAGTGGGGAACGTAACAAGCTTAAATCTAGCTCGGGAAGGAAGAGGAGAATAGGGAAGAGGATGAGGAGGATGAGGAGGAAGAAGGGGAGGAAGGAAGTGGAGGAGAGGAGGAGGAGAGGAAGACGAGAAAGGGGTTAACAGAATCAGACGTCGAGAGTGTGAATCAGGAGGAGGAGGAGAAGGTGGAAGAAGAGGAGGAGGAGGAGGAGGAGGAGGAGGAAAGGAAGGGGAGGAAGCGGTAAAGAAAATCAGAGGTGAGAATTCCACTCTCTCTCTCTCTCTCTCTCTCTCTCTCTCTCTCTCTCTCTCGATACGAAAATAACAAACGTTTTTCACTGACACGACAGAACGAGAAAACAAACAAACGAACGAACAGCACTGAAAAAAAAAACTACAGAAAAACGTTGAAACAAAAAAACGTGAATAAAAGAAAACAAAACTAAAATTAAAAAGTAGATAAAGTAAGATAAGAAAGAGTAATAAGTAGGTAAGTAAATAGACGGTAAAACATGGCTAAAAAAAAAGATAGATAGACAGATATAAATGAAGAATAACATGAACTAGAATATATATATAAAAAAAGTAGACTAGTAGACACAGACAAATAGATACAGTCATACAGATATATAGATCAACAAAAAAAGGCACACAGAACAGACAGAGACAGACAGACACAGATAATTAGATAGCTAGATAAATAAACAAAGAAAGACATTTTAATTTCTCTATACCCTTCAGCTGCCTCCATGTCCGTGCCAAATAACTGAAACCGGCTGGGGGTGACGCGGGATATAAGATCTATATCAAACGTGTGGCGTCCTCCATCTCAGCGAAGTATAACACATGATAACACTCGAACTGGAGGTAATACACAACTTCATAATGGAGGAGAGGGGCGGTGTTGTATTTCACATGTTTATTGATGAGAAACGGACGAGGGGGAACTGAAGGAAAGGTGGGAGGGGGTGGGAGGGGGGGACACCAAGATTCTGCCCTATACTAGCCTAATATTTTGCTTATTTTTCTTTATTGGTGAGAAACGGACGAGGGGGAACTGAAGGAAAGGTGGGAGGGGGGGACACGAGGATTCTGCACTGTACTAGCCTAATATTTTGCTTATTTTTCTTTATTGGTGAGAAACGGAAGAGGGGGAACTGAAGGAAAGGTGGGAGGGGAGGACACGAGGATTCTGCACTATACTAGCCTAATATTTTGCTTATTTTTCCAGTCAATACACACACACACACACACACACACACAGCCACTAAACAAACACTGTGTAGCTATACTTATAAAAAAAACTAATGGAATAACTACTAAATGACTAGATAAATTAATAAAGGACATATGAGGTAGTTATTAAAGGTGGGATCTGTAGAAAGTTAAAGAAGAATAGAAATAAAAAGAAATCGTAAACGTATATAAGCAAATAAACAACAAATAAAAGAAAACAACATGACAGTATAAACAAAAAGGAGGAGGAGGAAAGGAGGAGGAGGAGGAAAGAATTATTGGCGAGGAATGGGATGAGGAAGGGAGGAAAAGAGAGAAAAGGGGAACGATAAAGGGAGGAAACAACAGGCATGGAGAAAGAAAAAGGGAGAAATGGAGGAGGAGGAAATAGGGGAGGAAGCAAGCAAGCAAGAGAGAGAGAGAGAGAGAGAGAGAGAGAGAGAGAGAGCAAAGAAATATGAAAAGAAAGGAAGAATGTTTAAGGGAGGGAGAGAGAAGCGCGCACACACACACACACATACACACGCAGCTGGGGTCTCATTATTATTATTTTTTTTTTTTACGGCGCGGCATTCCTGATACCACCACCATCACCATCACCACCACCACCACCATCACCATCACAACCACCACCACCAACAACAACGTCACTATCATCAAGCTCACCACCACCATCACCACAACATCACCACTATATCATCCTAAAACAGCAGAACAACCACTATCATCACCACCACCACCACTAACAAGAACAACACCACCACAACCACCACCACCAACAACAACAACGTCACTATCATCAAGCTCACCACCACCATCACCACAACATCACCACTATATCATCCTAAAACAGCAGAACAACCACTATCATCACCACCACCAACAACAAGAACAACACCATCACCACCACCACCACCAACAACAACGTCAGTATCATCAAGCTCACCACCACCATCACCACAACATCACCACTATATCATCCTAAAACAGCAGAACAACCACTATCATCACCACCACCACCACTAACAAGAACAACACCACCACAACCACCACCACCAACAACAACGTCACTATCATCAAGCTCACCACCACCATCACCACAACATCACCACTATATCATCCTAAAACAGCAGAACAACCACTATCATCACCACCACCACCACTAACAAGAACAACACCACCACAACCACCACCACCAACAACAACGTCACTATCATCAAGCTCACCACCACCATCACCACAACATCACCACTATATCATCCTAAAACAGCAGAACAACCACTATCATCACCACCACCACCACTAACAACACCACCACAACCACCACCAACAACAACAACGTTACTATCATCAAGCTCACCACCACCATCACCACATCACCACTATATCATCCTAAAACAGCAGAACAACCACTATCATCACCACCACCACCACCATCAACAACAACAACAACAACGACAGTATAGGTACGATCTTTACTGTACCCTAGAGATGATGTCTTGCAAATATCCTTCCCCCCCTCGCCCCCCCCCCCCTCTCTCTCTCTCTCTCTCTCTCTCTCTCTCTCTCTCATTCTCTCATGCATCAATAGAGATAAAACGAATTACACATGTTGGCAATACGTATAAAAACTCCTTCACGTTATAATTACTAATATGAAAAGGAAACTAATACGAGAAGCTGAAGAAATAAAAGGTTGAAATAACATAAAATAAATGAGTGAGTGTGTTTGTGGCTAACAGTGAGCTTTGGTTATAAATATTCGTTAAGTGTCTAATCATTGTTCCTTTAATCTGTTATTCATATAATTCCTCACGACACTTTCCACGGCATAGACACTTAAAAAGGTTCTTGAAATATTAATGTTAAGAATACGTATATCAAAACATTCTCGCGTTACAATTAAATACAGAAAAATAGTTAAAACGAGAACCAGAAATAAGGAGTAAATAAATACATAGAAAAGGTAGATGGAACGAAAAAACAGACGGAATGAAAATGTTAGGTATTTAAACAAACACGCAAGTGATTTACAGATAGCCTACTGAAGGTTTGAGGCTACTTATTACATATTGAATTATCTATTACGTTTATTATTATACGTCTGCGTTACTTTCAAAGGCATACACACTTTAGGGTTCTTCAAGTAATATAAGTGATGGTTTTAGAGGACTTTAAATATAGTTTGCTTACTTTATACCTGAATTACTTGTTTTATTTACTATTATTTATCATGTTTTGCTAGGCTACTGAGAGAGAGAGAGAGAGAGAGAGAGAGAGTTGCAAAGTTGATTCTGTTGCAGGAAAGAAAATTATAAGGAAGACAAAGAAGAAAAAAAAAACAAGGAATAACAAATTTATGAGGAAGAGGAGATGGGAAAGAGAAGAAATAAAGACAAGGAAGAAGAAGAAGAAGAAGAAGAAGAAAAAGTAAAAGAAATCACGAGGAAAAACAACAAACAAAACAAGAAAACCCAAAAAGTTCCTCCTTACCTCTTCCTCTTCCTTCTCCTCCTCCTCTTCCTCTTCCTCCTCCTCTTCCTCTTCCTCCTCCTCTTCCTCTTCCTCTTCCCAACACCAGGTCAACACTTCTTAGCCTCAGAGTCACAAAACACGGGACAAAGATGAAAAAAGCCACACAAACACGAGATAAAGATGAATAAAGGGAAAAAACACGAGGACCAGCACACAATCGCCCCTGGAGACGCCATGACAGCCCAACGTTGCCAGATTGTCGTACTCAGCCTCCTATGTTTGCCGATATCCGACCCAAAAACTGCCTCCTCGACCCCAATAACTGCCTTCATATATAGTTAGCGTTAAAATAGTTAATTATTGGTGTTTTTTGGCAATAGCTATGGCTCAGAAACCGGTAAGTACGAGGCTCTGAGTACGACAATCTGGCACCGTTGCATGACTCTCGGACTAACAGCCAAGACGTCGTGGATATAAAAACATCACTTATTTATCCCTATTTTTTCCCTTTGTTTTTCTTCTTTCTTTCCCTATTGACGTTATTTATATTTATCTAGTTACGTTTCAGCCATTGTAATTATCATCTTATGCCAGTTTTTTTCTGTTTATTCATATATTACGAATGCATATAAAAACATCGTATTTTCTTATCTTCCTTTTTTCTTTAGTGTTTGGTATCCGATTGACATTATTTATATTTATCTTACAACGTTTTAGCCATTGTAATTACCGTTTTGTGCAAGTTTATACAATTTATTTATTTTACGAAAGCTTAATCACAGCCTACTACATCTCTTTTCTTTCATTTTTATCCTTTTTGACTCATATTTTGTTTTATTTGCGTTCCAGTTATGAATAAGTTAGGAAAATGGCCACCGGAAGGCATTTTTGAAGGGGTAACTACAGAAGCCGTGAGCGTATCCTGAAGTGGCTGCTCCTGATAAATAAAAATAGTCCCTCCATAAATTATCCAGAATATATCAGAGTTCGCTCGTCGGTCTAATTTAAAAAGCCATTAACGTGCGCAGATCAGTGTGTATAATCCTGTGCATCTCAATTTGGGGGGATTCTGATTTTTTTTTTTTTGTTGTTGTTGATGTTGCTGAATTATATAATATTATTACAACCAGTTTTGTTTTGTTGTTGTTGTTGTTGTTGTTGTTGTTGTTGTTTTGAATATTATTACTTTCTCTTCCATTTCGCTGCTGTTGTTGTTGTTGTTGTTGTTGTTGTTGTTTTGAATATTATTACTTTCTCTTCCATTTTGCTGCTGCTGCTGTTGTTGTTGTTGTTGTTGTTGTTGTTGTTGTTGTTGTTGTTGTTGTTGTTTTGAATATTATTACTTCCTCTTCCATTTCGCTGCTGTTGTTGTTGTTGTTGTTGTTGTTGTTGTTTTGAATATTATTACTTAATCTTCAATTTCGCTGCTGTTGTTGTTGTTGAGGTGGTTGTTGTTGTTTTGTATATTGTTACCTCTTCGATTTCGCTGCTGTTGTTGTTGTTGTTGTTGTTGTTGTTGTTTTGAATATTATTACTTCCTCTTCCATTTCGCTGCTGTTGTTGTTGTTGTTGTTGTTGTTGTTGTTTTGAATATTATTACTTCCTCTTCCATTTCGCTGCTGTTGTTGTTGTTGTTGTTGTTGTTGTTGTTGTTGTTGTTTTGAATATTATTACTTCCTCTTCCATTTTGCTGCTGCTGCTGTTGTTGTTGTTGTTGTTGTTGTTGTTGTTGTTTTGAATATTATTACTTTCTCTTCCATTTTGCTGCTGCTGCTGTTGTTGTTGTTGTTGTTGTTGTTGTTGTTGTTTTGAATATTATTACTTTCTCTTCCATTTCGCTGCTGTTGTTGTTGTTGTTGTTGTTGTTGTTGTTTTGAATATTATTACTTCCTCTTCCATTTCGCTGCTGTTGTTGTTGTTGTTGTTGTTGTTGTTGTTTTGAATATTATTACTTTCTCTTCCATTTTGCTGCTGTTGTTGTTGTTGTTGTTGTTGTTGTTGTTGTTGTTGTTGTTTTGAATATTATTACTTTCTCTTCCATTTTGCTGCTGTTGTTGTTGTTGTTGTTGTTGTTGTTGTTGTTGTTGTTTTGAATATTATTACTTTCTCTTCCATTTTGCTGCTGCTGTTGTTGTTGTTGTTGTTGTTGTTGTTGTTGTTGTTGTTTTGAATATTATTACTTCCTCTTCCATTTTGCTGCTGCTGCTGTTGTTGTTGTTGTTGTTGTTGTTGTTTTGAATATTATTACTTTCTCTTCCATTTTGCTGCTGTTGTTGTTGTTGTTGTTGTTGTTGTTGTTGTTGTTTTGAATATTATTACTTTCTCTTCCATTTTGCTGCTGTTGTTGTTGCTTTTGTTGTTGTTGTTGTTGTTGTTGTTCCATGCATGAGGATAATGGCGTTGTTAAGATCAAGGTGTATCATAATAGTATATGTTAATGAACTTTATCACCTGTTTCACGTTTTTTTATATATATATATATGTTGTTGATGTTGTTGCTGTTATTGTTGTTCTACGAGAATAATGACCGAGGCAGCACAATTTTTTTCTGCATTCTGCTCCAAAACTAATTATATACGGGAGAGTTTGTTCCTGTTTTATCTTCCCGTCATCAGCTTATACCGGTACTTATTTTGTGGAGCCCAGGAACAGTGACTTCCCTGGGATACTCAACATACGCGAGAAAGAAAATACAGATGTTAAAAAAAATGGAAATAAGATGTTTTCGTTTAGTTTAGTGTACTCTCTCTCTCTCTCTCTCTCTCTCTCTCTCTCTCTCTCTCTCTCTCTCTCTCTTTTTCCCTCCGTTCAAAGGCATCTTAATTTTCCCTTTTTCTTCTTCCTCCTCCTCCTCACAATGAACACGGAGGAACTTAACAGTTATTCCTTAGTGTCTTATTCTTGTCCCTCCCTAATAAGGCGATAAGATAGGAAAAGTATAGATAATGAAATAGAATGAAAGCCTAATATTGCTGCATGGATCTTATATAACCACTAGCCCCTTTTTATAGCTTAGTGCATTGTTATGTAATGACTAATAAGGCTATTCTAATGTTAAATTACTTACCATGACAGAATATTTACAAAGATTTACATAGATAGTCACGAATGAGCATGCACAGTAGGCTACCTTGGTATATAAAATCACTTGGTACTATGAAAAAAAACATTGTTCTTTATAGTCAATCGATTTTAACTTGAGCCAGTGAACCCTTCAAACTTGCCCCAGCCCTGTCGTAAGCCGCGAATTTTGGAAAATCAACCGCTTTGGTGCGAATCGCCATAACTCCCTTATTTCTGGGGCTACAGAAATGTTTTTGGTATCAATCGACGGCACAATGAAAGGGCTATATGTTCTGATAAGCGACCGGGCTAAAAAACAGACTCGAAAGGGTCAAATATCGAATAAATTCGCAAAAAACGACTCTGACAAAAACCTATTATTAAGTTCCCAAACTTGAAACCCACTCATTTTTTGAGAATTTCAAAAAACTTATTTAACAAATAATTTAGCCCTACCAAACTGCTTTCCAATATGATGTATAACATTTCCCTACTCCCAGTAGTTTCGTCGCTAGAGCTCGAAACGTAAACCCTTTTGAGCGCGATTTTGACGAACTCCAGAGACTTTGCCGTTTTCGTCTAGTGTGGCATTGCTATTGCCTCTAGAAGGCTGTAATTTGGTATGTAGCCCCTCTTGGCAATGTAGTTTGACCAGCTCGAAGGAGTTTTTGATAGCTCGATTCCAAGTTTGTCGTCGAGCCGTCACAACACAGCCTGTTTTTCGGCCCTTTTCCCGCGATTTGGACACGTCCTAGTTTTTTCCTTATAACTTTTTTTATATTTATTTAGTGCTTCACATTTTTTTCTGATTATTAATCTGTATTAATAGAGCTTTCATTTGCCACCAAACACGACCTCCCAGCTTCAGTAGTTTTTGCTCGAGCTTGGCCAGAATTCGCCGAATCTGACTCATTTCACGCGGCGCGACGAAAAACCTTCCTGACGCTTCAAAAATTAATATATCTGCATAAAAATTCATATATGAACACTTCAATATGTTGACTAACTTGTATTAAAATCATTTTAAGATATCTGTATAAAAAGTTACTATTTTTTATATAATCACTTCACTAAATAAATCAACCTAAATTAAGGGCCTTATTATACATGTTATTTCTTATTTTTTTACTATTCGACCATGTTGCTTCTCATTTATGAATTATACATTTAATTTATATATATATATATATATATATATATATATATATATATATATATATATATATATATATATATATATAAATATATATATATATATATGTATTTGGTATCAAAAGAAAGCAAAATAAATGTATTATTCATAATGGGAAGAAATATGGTTGAATATTAAAAAAAAAAAAATAAGAAATGCATAATAGGGCGCTTAATATAGGTTGCTTTATATAGTGAAATGATTACAAAAAAATAGCAACTTTTTTACTTAGATATCTTAAAGTGGTTTTAATACGAGCTAGTCAACAAACTGAAGTGTTCATATATGAATTATTATGCAGATATATTAATTTTTGAAGCGCCAGGAAGGTTTTTCAACTCAAAAACAGGTTTTTTCCTAGTCGTTTTTTGCGACTTTTCTGTTTTTCTCCAAATTCTTTTAAACCACGGCAAGGAGTAACTCGGGAAGACCATTTAAATGCCTTCCGCGACGTTTTAAAGGCCGCGCGCGCAGGTAAAAGGGCTCTGTGAGCCCGCGCAGGCCATTTAAATATTCGCTTTTTACTAGTCGTGATGTTCTAGGATTCATAGAAGCTGGAAACATGGGGTTTTCGCTAGGAAATTTTACTTTTTTGTCTGGCAGCACGTCCCGAGCCACTGGTAGACCATAGGTGACGCAGTTACCAACCAGCGGCCGTAGGGGGAGCAGCGCTTTTCCCTTTCTCCCGCCTCATTGTTTTGTTGTTGAAGTTCTTGGCACAATGCCGAAGAGCAAGGTAGCACAGATGTAGTGCGGCGACTAAGCCTGATGGGCGAGCCTCCCATAACTCACTCCTCCAGGGGGTACCTCTTTGGCTGACTGGTTAAGGAGTGGCTCTCCCGTCTCACTGGTCGCGGGTTCGATCCCCGGCGCCGGAGAACCTTTCCTTGTCTGGATTAATTTCTCGTGTGTTTCGTTACACGCAGAGGTCGTGTGGGAGCATAGTAAAGAGTAAAATTCTGGCATTACACAGAGAAGGCAAGAAGGCGGTAAAGCAGCTAGGCAGCTGCAGCTTGCGAGAAGAGTCTGGTGCTTCATGCAGAGGGCAAAGGCTCAGGGGAAGGAGCCAGAGCCTCACAGCACCAAGGTGCTCTACCTCTCCAACATCCCACACGAGCAGCTGGAGCTCGTGAAGGGAGTTATCGAGACCTGGCTAATCCAGCACTGCTGCAGAAATGCCTCTCTGGACGCACCCAGAATCCAAACGTGAGTCTACACTCAAAAGTTTGGAGGACGGTGTCGAAGGACAAGTACGCCGGACTACACAGGGTCCGCTTTGTGTCCCAAATGACAATCTGGGAACACAATTTTGAATACAAAGAGTCCAGTTTCCTGAAGAGCATTGGATTTGAAGTATCCAGTCACATCACTTCTGCACGAGAGAAGAGATAAGGAGAGAAAGAGGCGCCAGACACCAAGGCGCGGGAAGAAGAAAACAACAGCAGAGGATTCGGAGCAAGAAACGCAGACTGGAAGGAAGAAGAAGAGACTGACGGAAGGCACATCACAGCAGGCTGGAGCTCACTAGGTGGTGCTAGAGTCCTCCCTCACCCCCACGTACTCTGTAAGGTTTTTTTATTGTTAGTAAAAGTGTAACGAAACTTTAAACGCGTTTTTCTCGAAACGAAAAATCTTTAACTTCAAATAAGGTGGCCTCAAAAACTTATCAACCAATTTTCAACGTTTTTTTTTTTTTTTATTCAACAGAAAAGAAGAGACAAGAAAGTGGAGCCAGATTATTGCCCTAACTCAAAATCCGATTTTTTTTTTCGTAATTATCAACAGAAACAGTGCGCGAAAACAATGACTTAAATCTAATTTCTGTCCTATCTACAAGCTCTGGCTCAGCAACCAGTATATCTGTTTCGCTGTTTTTCGCTAGTTTTCGCTAGTTGTGTCCCTTAAGGGAAACGGGCCTTTCTCAGATGTGACGGCCCGTAGCGGAGTGTCCAGGCAATGTATTCCTCGGGCGTGGGTAGAGGGGACGCCCCCGCCATCTGGCGTGCCGAGCGGGGGCACGGGTGCACGTGGCAGCCCGTAGCAGGAGCCGAGCTAGCAACTCTGAGCAGTCTATAAGCTGGCGCAAAGGCCAGCCGAGTTGCTCACTCGACGAGGGCTGGCGTGCCACTGCCACTGGGGTCTGATTGTTGCATGACGGACCTGTACATGAGCATTTTGGCACCACTGCACGAGGGACGCAGTGTGGGTGAGCGAGGGGGGGGGGGTGGGGGGGGGCGAGGCGCGAGGTGAGGGGACTCACGCCCAGTGGGGTTTGGGGGAGTTTCCGCGTCCAGCTGGTCACTACACCGGTGTGCCAATGACTTAATCAGACAATCAGAATCACTCCACCAGCCAGCAAAATAGGAACTATTGGTGCTTGTCTCCCTACTGCCACCCCCACCCCCCCACCCCCCACCCCGCCGCCTCACAACAACAGCACATCATCACCAAGGCTATATTGATCATCTCCCTGGAGACTATCATTACACTGATGGTCGTGAGCAGTACTCATCGACGTCCACTTATAGGCAGAGCCGTGCCGCCCTAAAGAAGTGTCCGCCCACCACGCCCGTGACCACCTCAGGAACACTGCCACGGCGAGGAGAGTGTGTCAGACCATCACAGCCCCTCAACACCACCACCACCACCACCACCAGCGTCATGGAGGCTGCAGGGAGGGGCGGCAGGAGACAGGTGCAGAACATGAACACTGCCGGCAGCCCTGCGGAGTGTCCAGTGTGCATGACAGGCTATGATGGCACCGTGCAGCGGCCGCGCACCCTGCCCTGCGGCCACACTGTCTGCACGCTGTGCATAGATCAGCTGAAGGTGCAGGGCCGTGTTGCCTGCCCAGAGTGCCGCGTCAGCCACGCCGTGCCCGAGGGAGGGCAGTTCCCTGTCAGCTATGCTGTTGAGGCCCTCATAAGAATGATGAGAGACGCTGAGGTGGCAGCAGCAGCAGCAGCAGCCTCGCCGCCACCCAGTGCCGGGGAAGGGGAAGGAGCAGCAGCAGCAGCAGCAGCAGCAGCCTCGCCGCCACCCAGTGCCGGGGAAGGGGAAGGAGCAGCAGCAGCAGCAGCAGCAGCAGCCTCGCCGCCACCCAGTGCCGGGAAAGGAGCAGCAGCAGCAGCAGCAGCAGCAGCCTCGCCGCCACCCAGTACCGGGGAAGGGGAAGGAGCAGCAGCAGCAGCTGGCAAGAAGGAGGCGGCGGGTCTCTCCAAGAAAATGCGTTCCTTCCTGCAGGAACAGGAGGCCACACTTGTGGCCGCCATCACCGCCTGCCGGGAGGCTCAGTCGCAGCTGGACCAGTACCAGACGACCCTGGCAGGCTGGCGCGGGCGGCAGCAGCAGCTGGAGGACAGGCTCCTGGGACTGGTGGACCAGAGCAGGAGTGCCAGGGAGCTCCTGCAGCAGGAAGAGTCCCGTGCGGCGGCCAAGGAGGAGGAGCTGAAGAAGGGGGAGCAGGGGCTGCAGGCCGCGCTGGAGACGTTGCGCACCCTTACAACAGAGCAAGAAGCAGGCGTGGCGGTGACTGAAGTGTTTCGTTGTACTGACGAGGCGGAGCAGGCGGTGGAGGAGTGCCGAGAAGGTTTTCCTGATGCCAGCACCGTCACCACCGCCAGGAAGGTGAACGAGGCATCTAGTGCAGCCCTGGAGGCTGTCCAGGCGGCTCTGGAAACACTTGCTACAGAGGAGCCCAGGCCCCAGGCAGACCCAGACTCCACCATCTTGGACAGACTGCACCTCATCTGGACAGGGAGCTTGACGGCCGAGGACCTCCGCAGCCTGACGCAGCCCGCCAGGCGCCTGCTGGAGGCTGGCCGGGTGTTTGCTGTCCACCAGGCGGAAGGTCAGCGCCGACACGCAAGAATAAGCCTTGAAGCCGG
Organism: Eriocheir sinensis; assembly: GCF_024679095.1. Lineage (NCBI taxonomy): Eukaryota > Metazoa > Arthropoda > Malacostraca > Decapoda > Varunidae > Eriocheir > Eriocheir sinensis. The sequence continues at coordinate 9,418,816 of NC_066550.1, read as the reverse complement.
CCAGCTGTGCCTCCACGCCCTGAAGGACCTTCCCCCGCCACGGGGCGCGGCAACCCTGCAGGTGAGCGAGGTTGTGCCGCCCTCCCCCCCCTGCACGGTGTTCCTGGACCTGTCCTGGCCGGGCAGCGCGCCGCGGCGGGTCCAAATCCGTCTGAGCTCCGACACCCCGCGGGGCAGACAGTTCATACTGTTGTGCACGGGGCAGCGCGGCCCCTCCTACGTTAGCACCAGGTTGTTATGGGTGGGGAAGAAGGGGGAGGCGGGAGAGTATGTGGAGGGCGGGGACTACGAGAGTAACGATGGTAATGGATCATGCGTCCTGCTGCCTGGCCTTCGTGAGGGTGAGTACCGGAAGTCAGGCCGGGCGGGGGCTGTGTGTGGGGTGGAGGGGACTGACCCTACCCGGGGTGAGTGTGGTCAGTTTGGCATCCGCACCAGAGACCGTCAGGATGGTGGTGGGTCTCTTGTCTTCGGTGAGGTGGTGGACGGACTGCACGTGGTGGCCGAGGCAGCCCAACACAGGGACATTACGGAGGTGACTGTGGCGGACTGTGGCGTGGTGTTGTGAGGGTAATGGCCACCACCACCACCACCACCACAGCAAGGTTATGGAGGTGACTGTGGTGGTGTTGTGAGGGTAATGGCCACCACCACCACCACCACCACAGCAAGGTTATGGAGGTGACTGTGGCGTGGTGTTGTGAGGGTAATGGCCACCACCACCACCACCACCACAGCAAGGTTATGGAGGTGACTGTGGCGTGGTGTTGTGAGGGTAATGGCAACCACCACCAACACCACCACAGCAAGGTTATGGAGGTGATTGTGGCGTGGTGTTGTGAGGGTAATGGCCACCACCACCACCACCACCACAGCAAGGTTATGGAGGTGACTGTGGCGTGGTGTTGTGAGGGTAATGGCCACCACCACCACCACCACCACAGCAAGATTATGGAGGTGACTGTGGCGAACTGTGGCGTGGTGTTGTGAGGGTAATGGCCACCACCACCACCACCACCACAGCAAGGTTATGGAGGTGACTGTGGTGGTATTGAGTAATGGCCACCACCACCACCACCACCACAGCAAGGTTATGGAGGTGACTGTGGTGGTGTTGTGAGGGTAATGGCCACCACCACCACCACCACCACAGCAAGGTTAAGGAGGTGACTGTGGTGTATTGAGTAATGGCCACCACCACCACCACCACCACCACCACAGCAAGGTTATGGAGGTGACTGTGGTGGTATTGAGTAATGGCCACCACCACCACCACCACCACAGCAAGGTTATGGAGGTGACTGTGGTGGTATTGAGTAATGGCCACCACCACCACCACCACCACAGCAAGGTTATGGAGGTGACTGTGGTGGTATTGAGTAATGGCCACCACCACCACCACCACCACCACCACAGCAAGGTTAAGGAGGTGACTGTGGTGGTTTTCTTAATATTCTTTATTTCTTGTGGCGTCCAGTGTGATATTTCTGCATGACATAAACACTTGATATAATGTCCTGATTCCTCCCTGCATTCCTGTAACAGCCGCGGTGATATTTGGTTGTAGGGTTGACACGACCAAAATAAGGAAGTCGTGTGTGAAAACTCTCTCTCTCTCTCTCTCTCTCTCTCTCTCTCTCCACACATCTGCATCTCTTCCTTTGTTTTATTCCTTTATGTTTCGTCTCCCTTTCCTTCATTATGTCCATTTCCTCCTTTCAAGGCGCCTCAATTTCCTCCTTTTTCTTTCTTCTCCTCCTCCTCCTCCTCGTCCTTGTTCTCTTCCTCTTCTTCCTCCTCGTCCTTGTTCTCCTCTTTCTCTTCTTCCTCCTTGTCCTTGTTCTCCTCTTCCTCTTCTTCCTCCTCGTCCTTGTTCTCTTCTTTCTCTTCTTCCTCCTCGTCCTTGTTCTCCTCTTCCTCTTCTTCCTCCTCGTCCTTGTTCTCCTCTTCCTCTTCTTCCTCCTCGTCCTTGTTCTCCTCTTCCTCTTCTTCCTCCTCGTCCTTGTTCTCCTCTTCCTCTTCTTCCTCCTCGTCCTTGTTCTCCTCTTCCTCTTCTTCCTCCTCGTCCTTGTTCTCTTCCTCTTCTTCCTCCTCGTCCTTGTTCTCCTCTTCCTCTTCTTCCTCCTCGTCCTTGTTCTCTTCCTCTTCTTCCTCCTCGTCCTTGTTCTCCTCTTCCTCTTCTTCCTCCTCGTCCTTGTTCTCCTCTTCCTCTTCTTCCTCCTCGTCCTTGTTCTCCTCTTCCTCTTCTTCCTCCTCGTCCTTGTTCTCCTCTTCCTCTTCTTCCTCCTCGTCCTTGTTCTCCTCTTCCTCTTCTTCCTCCTCGTCCTTGTTCTCCTCTTCCTCCTCCTCCTCCTCGTCCTTGTTCTCCTCTTCCTCTTCTTCCTCCTCGTCCTTGTTCTCCTCTTCCTCTTCTTCCTCCTCGTCCTTGTTCTCCTCTTCCTCCTCCTCCTCCTCGTCCTTGTTCTCCTCCTCCTCCTCCTCCTCCTCGTCCTTGTTCTCCTCTTCCTCCTCCTCCTCCTCGTCCTTGTTCTCCTCTTCCTCCTCCTCCTCCTCGTCCTTGTTCTCCTCTTCCTCTTCTTCCTCCTCGTCCTTGTTCTCCTCTTCCTCCTCCTCCTCTTCGTCCTTGTTCTCCTCCTCCTCCTCCTCCTCCTCGTCCTTGTTCTCCTCTTCCTCCTCCTCCTCCTCGTCCTTGTTCTCCTCTTCCTCCTCCTCCTCCTCCTCGTCCTTGTTCTCTTCTCCCTCCTCCTCGTCCTTGTTCTCCTCCTCCTCCTCCTCCTCCTCGTCCTAGTTCTCCTCGTCCTCATCTGCCTCCTCGTCCTTGTTCTCCTCTTCCTCCTCCTCCTCGTCCTTGTTCTCCTCTTCCTCTTCTTCCTCCTCGTCCTTGTTCTCCTCTTCCTCCTCCTCCTCCTCCTCGTCCTTGTTCTCCTCTTCCTCTTCTTCCTCCTCGTCCTTGTTCTCCTCTTCCTCCTCCTCCTCCTCGTCCTTGTTCTCCTCCTCCTCCTCCTCCTCTTCGTCCTTGTTCTCCTCCTCCTCCTCCTCTTCCTCGTCCTTGTTCTCCTCTTCCTCCTCCTCCTCCTCGTCCTTGTTCTCCTCTTCCTTCTCCTCCTCCTCGTCCTTGTTCTCCTCTTCCTCCTCCTCCTCCTTGTCCTTGTTCTCCTCTTCCTCCTCCTCCTCCTCGTCCTTGTTCTCCTCTTCCTCCTCCTCCTCCTCGTCCTTGTTCTCCTCTTCCTCCTCCTCCTCCTCGTCCTTGTTCTCCTCTTCCTCCTCCTCCTCCTTGTCCTTGTTCTCCTCTTCCTCCTCCTCCTCCTCGTCCTTGTTCTCCTCTTCCTCCTCCTCCTCCTCGTCCTTGTTCTCCTCCTCCTCCTCCTCCTCCTTGTCCTTGTTCTCCTCTTCCTTCTCCTCCTTGTCCTTGTTCTCCTCTTCCTCCTCCTCCTCGTCCTTGTTCTCCTCTTCCTCCTCCTCCTCCTCGTCCTTGCTCTCCTCCTCCTCCTCCTCCTCCTCCTCCTGTCACGAGCCCAAGGATCTTCAACCGTTACTATATATTTTGAAGTGTCATTTCCTTCACTCCAGAAATCCAGACAGAGAAAGAAAAATAAGTAAAATAAAACGATAATGAAGGTTTTAGTTTTGCTTTACGAATCTCATCAGCCTTGTGTTCATTTACGTGCTTAATTTGGGTGCTATTCCGTATTAACGCTGTTTTCTCTGTGGGAGTTTTTTCGTATTCGTTGTAAGCTTATTAATGAGGCTAGTATGTGCGTTTCTGGTTTCTGGTTAATAATGAGATGGTATTTTACTTCATTTCTTTATCATATTTCTAATCTTATGTAATATTTGTAATCTTGGGCTTTTTTCTTAGTGTTTTATTCACATGGTTAAGTTGTTCGTACTTGTTGTAGTAGGCTATAATGTACATCAATAATGTCCTTATCGCTCATAACGAGAGAGTTCTGATTTCCTTGTTGCTCTACGATCATATTCCGTATTAACGCTTTTTTCCTGATGCTGTGTTCGTGTTCGTCAAAAGCTTATCAATGAGGATATACGCGCACTAAATAATTTATAGTTTATAATGCTTGAGGTGTTATTGTATATCCTCATTCTTTTTGTCATCATATTATACTGTACTAATACTCTTGACACTCGCTGTGAGATTATCAATGAGGCTGTGTGTGTGTGCATTAAATAATTTATAGTTTATAATGCTTGAGGTGTTATTGTATATCCTCATTCTTTTTGTCATCATATTATACTGTATTAATACTCTTGACACTCGGTGTGAGATTATCAATGAGGCTGTGCGTGTGTGCATTAAATAATTTATAGTTTATAATGCTTGAGGTGTTATTGTATCTCCTTATTCCTTTTGTCATCATATTAAACCGTATTAATACTCTTTTGATGTTTTATTTGCACTCGTTATGAGATTATCAATGAGACAATGTGTGTGTGCATTAAATAATTTCAAGTTTATAATGCTTGAGGTGTTATTGTATATCCTTATTCCTTTTGTCATCATATTAAACTGTACTAATACTCTTGATACTCGCTGTGAGATTATCAATGAGGCAATGTGTGTGTGCACTAAATAATTTATAGTTTATAATGCTTGAGGTGTTAAGGAGCTCCTTATTCCTTTTGTCATCATATTAAACCGTATTAATACTCTTTTGATGTTTTATTTGCACTCGTTATGAGATTATCAATGAGGCTGTGTGTGTGTGCACTAAATAATTTATAGTTTATAGTGTGTGATGGCAGTTTTGTTCCCTATTTCTTCGCAATCATGTACCGTATTAACACTCGCTATAATATCCATAACGGGTGAGTTATTTTATTATTTCTTCGCAATCTTATCAACTCCCTAACCATGAGCTGCATATCACTGAATGTGTGTTTGACTCACACTATTCTTTGTTTTAATATCCAGGTAGTATTCTCCATTTTACTTCTATACCCTCAGGACTCACTAATGATATGAGAGAAGCTGAATAGTTGAACAGCCTCAGTTATGTTAGGCCGTTGTTATTATGTTACCGGAGAAATAATGTGAATACTTTTGTGGGGGAGGGGGAGGGGCAGGAGGGGAAGGGGGTTGGCCTGGTAAAGTATCTAGCTGAAATATTTTAAATAGGCGAGCCACTGACGCAGCAAGTAGCCATGCCATTAATATACGAGATAAAAAAAAGAATGGCAAGAAATTAGCTCGTCAGAGGCCTATTGTGTTTGATTGGATATTTGTGTCCCGCTAAACACGAGCAATGAAGGAAATGAAGCTGTCTGGCGCTAACGACGATGATGATAATGATGATGATAATAATGATAAGGGAATAACAAGAACAAGAACAATAAGAACAAGAACAAGAGGAAGAAGAGGAGGAGCAGAAGGCAAACAACAAAAAACAAGACGAAGAAAGAAAAAGAAAGACTCCTAATAATAGAAATAATGATGACAATGATACTACTACTACTACTACTACTACTACTACTACTACTACTACTACTACTAATAATAATAATAATAATAATAATAATAATAATAATAATAATAATAATAATAATAATAATAATAATAATAATGATAATAATAATAGTAACAACAACCATACACATTCAACAGGTACTAAAATAACCTGTTTGATATATTTTACCCTACAAACATTTATGGAGCTCAACTTTAAAACTAATATACTGACTTTTTTTTCGTCTTTAATAATCCATGATGGGGAAAGGGAGAGGGAGGAAGGGAGAGGCCAGGGAGGAGGTCATCTGCAGCTATTAAGAAGAAAATACAAAGAGAAGACATAATGAGTAGGTATCCTTGACATTTTCTATGACTGCTTCTCCCTCGTATTTTTATCAGTTGTTTCATTTAACTTGCTTTCGAGTTTATTCTGTCTCTCACCCTCATATTTCCACTTTATTTATCTTCCATTTCTCTATTCCCTCTCACCCTCATACTTCTCTCTTTATCTTTCATTTCTCTTTCCCTTCTCTATCCATCCTTCCATTCATCATTTCTTCCTTTTCCTCCTCTCTCTCTCTCTCTCTCTCTCTCTCTCTCTCTCTCTCTCTCTCTCTCTCTCTCTCTCTCTCTCTCTCTCTTAATATCAACTACAGTAGAAATGCAACGTTTTGGAGCCTTCTGATTAATGTAAAATCACTTAGGTTTAAGGACAGACCACCAAGTCTGGACCATGGGGTCTGTGTGGTCTGATTTTCTATGTAAGTCTATGTAATTCTCTCTCTCTCTCTCTCTCTCTCTCTCTCTCTCTCTCTCTCTCTCTCTCTCTCTCTCTCTCTCTCTCTCTCTCTCTCTCTCTCTCATAACTTGGCAACAGGTATACAAACACAAACTTACTTCTTAGAAACTCGCCCTTGTAGAAGTGATAATATGCACTACCATTTGTTTTCCATGCTTGCTTTGCTTTGAGTGCCTAGATGTCTATTGCCTTTTGATCTGCTGGCCGTATATTAGCCTAAGTATGCAGGTGCACAGTATTAAGTCCTTGAAACGGTAGGAAAGTTAAAGTTCCCCCTGACATGGCTCAATACGACGAGCTATCCTACCACACACGGTTAAACATGATCATATACGATTGTTCATTTAGTATTAATTAGTCCATCAGTAAGTCCATCGTTCATATACGGTCGTTCATTTAGTATTAATTAGCCCATCAGTAAGTCCATCGTTCATATACGGTCGTTCATTTAGTATTTATTAGCCCATCAGTAAGTCCATCGTTCATATACGGTTGTTCATTTAGTATTTATTAGCCCATCAGTAAGTCCATCGTTCATATACGGTTGTTCATTTAGTATTAATTAGTCCATTAGTAAGTCCATCGTTCATATACGGTCGTTCATTTAGTATTTACTAGCCCATCAGTAAGTCCATCAGTCAGATACGATTGTTCATTTAGTATTAATTAGCCCATTAGTAAGTCCATCGTTCATATACGGTTGTTCATTTAGTATTAATTAGTCCATCAGTAAGTCCATCGTTCATATACGGTTGTTCATTTAGTATTAATTAGTCCATCAGTAAGTCCATCGTTCATATACGGACGTTCATTTAGTATTAGTTAGTCCATCGTTCATATACGGACGTTCATTTAGTATTAATTAGTCCATCAGTAAGTCCATCAGTCATATACGGTTGTTCATTTAGTATTAGTTAGTCCATCAGTAAGTCCATCAGTCATATACGGTTGTTCATTTAGTATTTATTAGCCCATCAGTAAGTCCATCGTTCATATACGGACGTTCATTTAGTATTTATTAGTCCATTAGTAAGTCCATCAGTCAGATACGGTTGTTCATTTAGTATTAATTAGCCCATTAGTAAGTCCATCGTTCATATACGGTTGTTCATTTAGTATTAATTAGCCCATTAGTAAGTCCATCGTTCATATACGGTTGTTCATTTAGTATTAATTAGTCCATCAGTAAGTCCATCGTTCATATACGGTTGTTCATTTAGTATTAATTAGTCCATCAGTAAGTCCATCAGTCATATAAGGTCGTTCATTTAGTATTAGTTAGTCCATCAGTCATATAAGGTCGTTCATTTAGTATTTATTAGCCCATCAGTAAGTCCATTGTAAGAAGTGAAGAAAACTATGTACGGGAGAATAGTAATATATAACAGGAGAGAAATGAAGCCGTTTAATGGAAAAAGTAAGCGAAGGAAATTAATATCAGAAAGGGGAAAGAAACAATTAAATAAAGTGATGGAAGCGATCGAGAGAGGTCATCTAATAAGGGAGGAAGTGAAGGATAAAAAAGGGGAAAGGAAGGCTTGCTTACATTTACTAAAACTGTGGAGCATTTATTTTCTTATCTTATGTCAGTTGTTCAAAGTGGTTCCCCGTCTCCCCCTCCTCCTCCTCCTCCTCCTCTTGTGTCCTGGTTTGGTGGTATTTTCTCGGTTCTTCCTTCTTTACGGCACTTGTTTATTTTCTCTTATTCATTTTCTGCAGTTACTTTTTACTTATACGGCGGTTCCTTCTTGTGTCCACCTCCTTTCTTATTCATTTACTTTATTTGCTTCATTTTTACGAACACGATTGTTTTCTCTCGTTTCCATCACTTCCCTGTTTCTTTAATCTAATTCCTTTCCTTCACTGCCTTAATTCCTTTATCCCACGACTGTTCTCTCTTATTTCGCTACTTCCCTCTTGTTTCTTTCCCCTTTCTTTTCATTTCCTTCATTTGTTTCCTTTTATACGACGTTTCTTTAATTCTTGTTTCCATCACCTCACTGTTTCTTTCCTCCAATTCCTTTCCTTCACTGCCTTAATTCCTTTTTCCCACGACTGTTCTCTCTTATTTTCGCCACTTCACTCTTAATTGTTTCTTTTCTCTCTTATTCATTAACTTCACCACTTCACTCTTGTTTCCTTCCTCTTTCTTATTCCTTTCCTTCACTCCCTTCCTTTTTCTTGTACGACTGTTCTCTCGTTTCTATCACTTCACGGTTTCTTTCCCCTCCTATTCCTTTCCTTCACTCCCTTTTTCCACGACTGTTCTCTCTTATTTTCACCATTTCACTTCTTCCTTTCCTCTCTTATTCATTTCCTTTACTCCCTTCTTTACACGACTGTTCTTTCTCGTTTCCATCACTTCGTTTTTTTCCCCTTTCTTATTCATTTACTTCTCTTCCTTTTTCACTAAACGGCTTCATTTCTTTCCTGCTCTATCTATTTTTTCTCCTTTACGTATTTTACTTCACTTCTTACGATAAACTTACAATCAACAAGCGTCGATGTACTTAATATTGCTGTACTTTCATCCAGTGAGCCTCGTCCATGTAGTAAAAGTCAATTAAGAAATTAATTAAAGGTTCAAATAGTAGAGGAATGACCCATACCCAATGACCTCTTGACCACAACTGATCCAAATCATATCATCCTCTGAGTGACCAGCGTTGCCAGCTCACCCGATTCACCACATTGTATTTACCTGTTTTTGACGCTATCACAAAGAGACATCAATATTCAACCATTTCAACGAGTACTATAAATGACTCTAATTATCGGGGTGCAGGAGACAGTTTTTGGCTCTGAAATCGACTTACGCGAGTTGGTTTACGCGTTTTTTTTAAATAACGCGGGGTCCAAAATCCAAATAAATGTTTAATTTACACGTTTTTTTCACTTATACGCGATATTTTATGGAGTGGCCACCAGATTTCTCACGCAACTAGACTCACACGGCGCCGCGGAAACACAGCTGAGCTCAATTCTTCCCGCGCGCCACTTGAATAACAATACAGTACCCATGCTGCCACGCTACTCAACAACACCAACACCCTCGCCGCTGTGCTACCATGAGGGCAGCCAGAGGAGGAACCACGAGAGGGAGAGGAGTCAGAGTGATACAGTAGGCAATAAAGATACAAACCTACCTCTTGTTTGATGTACATTGTTTTTGATTTACGTGAGCTCTTCAAGGACACAATATTCGCGTAAATCGAGTTACCTGTAAAAGGGTAGGGGCCGAAATCTGCCAAAATGGCCTCTGACAACCACAATTTCTCTTTTATTTTCACTTTTTCCTATTCTTCAATGGTACCATAATGTGCAATCTGCCTTAGTATATTTAGTCTACTGTACCATGAGGTGTAGGGTCCCAATTATAACCTTACGTACCTTACCTAACACCTGAGCTAATAATTAAACTACCAAACTACCTTTCCCTACTTAGCCTAATACAAGTTGCCCCGTATCCTTATCATAACCATTTTCTTTTATTATTGGTACTATATAGTACGTGGGCTAGTATTTGTTGTCTGTGTGATGTTTGCGTTACCTTACCTTTCCTTACGCCTGAGCTAAATGGCACTCCTCTGTAGTCCGTCCAAAATGTCGAGTCCAGTCTGGCAGAGCCCCGAGAGGGGAATTCCCTTGGTGCGGCGTTGCCTGGTGTACTAGCAACAATTAAAGGCTTAGTACAGAAGTGTGAATTATTTCCTCTCTCTCTCTCTCTCTCTCTCTCTCTCTCTCTCTCTCTCTCTCTCTCAGTGTGTGTGTGTGTGTGTGTGTGTGTGTGTGTGTGTGTGTGTGTGTGTGTGTGTGTGTGTGTGTCGGGTTATCATGAGAATCGACCTCTCCTGTACCTGCGGATTAGCGCGGTCAATATACCTACCCTTGACCCAGCCTCAAAAATGGCAACATTGGAGAACAGATCTGCCACATTTTGTGATCTATACAAAGTCATTGTTATCATTCCACTAGAACAATATTCAAAGCTCTCTATACATCCTTATTAGAAATTTATATAAATGCACTATTATGAAGTTTCATTTAGAAGTAATCTAACAATAAGACAATAATTGTTGCTAGGATACCTGGCAACGCCGCTCCAAGGGAATTCCCCTCTCGGGGCTCCGCCAGACTGGACTCGACATTTTGGACGGACTATAAGTAGTGTAGGTCTGGGCGTGAGAGAGACTTTAGGAGTCCTAGTGAGCGCTGACCTCCGTCCTAGGGCTCAATGCATTCAGGCTAAAAATCGGGCAAACAGAGTACTTGGTTTCATCTCAAGGAGCGTAAGCAAGGGGAGCGTTGAAGTCATCCTCAAACTTTACTTAGCACTAGTTAGACCTCATCTCGATTATGCAGTTCAGTTCTGGTCCCCCTACTATAGAATGGATATCAAGATGTTAGAATCTGGACAGAGGAGGATGACAAAGATGATTCAGGGGGTGAGAAACTTGCCTTATGAAGACAGGCTGAAGCAGTTAAATCTACACTCGCTAGAAAGGCGAAGGCTGCGAGGAGATTTGATCGAAGTCTATAAATGGACGAAGGGGTTTAATAAAGGGGATGTTAATAAGATTTTAGTAGTAAAAGAGACAGGTAGGACGCGTAGTAATGGTTTCAAGTTAGACAAATTCAGATTTAACAAAGACATAGGCAAGAATTGGTTCACCAATAGAGTGGTGGACGAATGGAACAGGCTTGGGGGCCATGTTGTGGGTGACAATACCATAGATACATTCAAGAAGAGGTTAGATAAAGACATGGATGGTGAGATAAAGTGGGGTTGAGTGTACAGGAGCTGTCTTGTATAGGTCAACTGGCCTCTTGCAGACTACTTACGTTCTTACGTTCTTATAACCCAATTAACTAACAACTACCTTTCCCTAGTTTGCCCAATACAAGTTGCCCCGTATCCTTATTGTTACGCCACCCCCCCACACACACCATCCACGGGCAGGCAGGTGGCGTAATCCCCACCAGAACAACCACACGGGCACCAGTCACTCACAGCGGCCCACACCGAACACCGAGGGGAGGAGGGAACGAGGCAGGGCACAAAGGATACACGTTCAACACAATGAATCTAGATTAATGACAGGTTCCTCACACAGTACAGCAACTTTCAAGGGCACAGAACAGTTAATCAGGCACAGTATAGGGGCACGGCAGACACGCACACCGGATGCACACAGCTCACGAGCGGAGCAGCTGAACACACTCTCCAGCCCAGACACGCCACCCTCAACTGCCCCTCAGCCACCCTTGCTCGCGACAGCCGACTCAGCACTTCCTGCCCGGCGGCCTCTGTCTCTCTTGTCCCAACAAGTAGAGTTGCACCATGCTGAGCTAACATTGCATCATGCTACAATTTCATCACATTACACATACAATCATTCACATACAGCACATTCGTAACATTATCATAACCATTTTCTTTTATTTTTGGTACTATAATGCGAGATCTAGTATTTGTTGGCTGTGTGATGCTTGCCTTACCTTTCCTTACCTTACACCTGAGCTAATAATTAAACTACCAAACTACCTGTCCCTTTACTTAGCCTAACACAAGCTGCCCGGTAACCTTATAACCTTTTTTTAATTATTGGTAGCCTAGTCTAGTAACTTAAAATTTATGTGTATACCTTACCTTACCTTACACCTGCCATTCTAATTACACCTGACTGCTTAATTACCTGTTCTACTTAGCCTAATAAATCAAAGTCAGCCCATCTCCCATTTGTCATTAACCCCTCTTCTATTTTCTCGGTGGTATGCTACTGTACATTCTGCTTAACCTTACGATACCTGTTACTGGTCTTAGCTACCTGACCGCCTAACTATATACCTGTCTCTTCTTAGCCTCTTAAGAGAGATCAATCAATCCTTAACCGGAAGATTCAAAAGCACCTTTCCACTTCTGACCTATCTGATCGCCAGTATGGGTTCCGCATGGGGCGTTCTACTGGTGATCTCCTAGCCTTTTTAACTGACTCTTGGTCATCCTCTCTTAGCCGTTTCGGTGAAACCTTTGTTATTGCACTGGACATATCAAAAGCTTTTGATAGGGTCTGGCACAAATCTTTGCTTTCCAAACTACCCTCCTACGGTTCCTATCCTCCTCTCTGTACTTTATCTCCAGTTTCCTTTCTGACAGTTCTATTTCTGCTGTGGTAGACGGTTACTGTTCTTCCCCTAAACCTATTAACAGTGGTGTCCCACAGGGTTCTGTCCTATCTCCCACTTTCTTTCTGTTGTTCATTGATGATCTTTCCAAAACGAACTGTCCTATCCATTCCTACGCCGATGATTCCACTCTGCATTACTCAACTTCTTTTAATAGAAGACCCACCCTACAGGAACTTAACGACTCAAAGCTGGAGGCTGCAGAACGCTTAGCCTCAGACCTTACTATTATTTCCGATTGGGGCAAGAGGAACCTGGTGTCCTTCAACGCCTCAAAAACACAGTTTCTCCACCTATCCACTCGACACAATCTTCCAAACAACTATCCCCTATTCTTTGACAACACCCAGCTATCACCTTCCTCAACACTAAACATCCTCGGTCTATCCTTAACTCAAAATCTCAACTGGAAACTTCATATCTCATCTCTTGCTAAAACAGCTTCATCTATGTCTATCTCTTCCTTCCTTCCTCACTTCCTTATTCATCTTTTTCATGCGACTTATTTTACACTTTATAATTCTTCTTTCTTTGTTTTCTTTTCCTTTCCTCTCCCTTTCTTTTTCTTCTTATCTAAGTCTTTCTCTCCGTGACATCCTCACTTTATTCTGTATCTTTTTCATCTGACTTATTTTACACTTTATAATTCTTTCTTTTTGTTTCCTTTTCCTTTCCTTACCCTTTCTTTTTCTTCTTATCTAAGTCTTTCTCTCGCTGACATCCTCACTTTATTCTGTATCTTTTTCATCTGACTTGTTTTACATTTTACAATTCTTTCTTTGTTTCCTTTTTCTTCTCATGGTCATAAAACTACTGGAAATGCCCACAACTCCTACAAAAGCCTTGTCAAATATGTGTTCTTGGGCCCTGAAATGTCTCATAATACGACCTATAATCCCGGACTGAAGTGCAAAGGGGTGGTGGAAGGAGCAGTACAGGTTTAACTTACATCATTTATATTAAAAATATACATGACATCATTTGTATTAAAAATATGCATGACATCATTTGTATTAAAAATATGCATGACATCATTTGTATTAAAAATATGCATGACATCATTTGTATTAAAAATATACATGACATCATTTGTATTAAAAATATGCATGACATCATTTGTATTAAAAATATACATGACATCATTTGTATTAAAAATATACATGAACATTTTGGTTGGCCTGACTAAGAGGGCAATGTTATAGTAAAAAACCTTATGCTAAATAGATCTGTATAACCATCAACACTGTGGACAATGAACTTTAATACACGAAGCCATTGGTGAGGCGGTACGGAAACAACTTAGATTAGGTATAAAAAGGAAGTAATATTTAATGCTAATCAAATCTATATAAAATAACGAATACACGAAGCCATTGGTGAGGCGGTACGGAAACAACTTAGATTAGGTATAAAAAGGAAGTAATATTTAATGCTAATCAAATCTATATAAAATAACCATCAGTTTGGAAATCTCAAAAAAATATCAGAAGAATTAGTTTCGAATATAAAAAAGCTACTGATGTCCTATTATAATAACTATTCTTACCTATAAAAATGACCACAAGCCATGATATATTCATATAATAAAAACTATGAAATCCTCAAAAAAATCTAAGCTGATAACTGTGAGGAAATAAAAACATCAAGTATCAAGTAAAAAGTATCAAGACATCTCTTCACCCAAAACTGACCTCTCTTTTGGTAACTCTTTACTTTTGTCTGTTGTGGGAGCGGTGAGCAGCGGGCTTTTTTTTCTGTACCTTTTTTGTTGCCCTTGAGCCGTCTCCCTTGTTGTAAAAAGTCTCCCTTATGATAATCTGAGCAATACTGGAATGGTATCACAGTATCAGTATCACCCAGAGCCAGGAAAGAGGAGAGCTCGGCCACCCTCATCACAAACGCCACTGTTACCAAAACAAACACAAAACTCAAATTGATGGCTGTGAGGTTAGGTTAGGTTAGGTTAGTGTAAGGAGAGGGAAGGGAAGGAAAGGAAAGGGAGTTGAAAGGATGGGAGGGAAAGGGAAGGAACACTTTTTTTTGTGCTCTTTGTGGTCAAGAGCTCGAAAAAGTACATAGCGCAGAGAAAAAATCATCCCCATCAGACTGGAAATGTCAAGTCTGGTAGAAGAAAAAGGTATGAAAATGAACTTAATGCAACAGCAGATGATGATAATAAGCAGAGTAAACAAAGACAATAATTGAAAATATTTGTTGGGGAGTGTGGTCGAAAGAAGGACTGAAGAATTAACTTGATGCAACAATCAGAAAGAAGGGAAACTGTAGTAAAATAATAGGTATAGAAGAGTCAGTTTAGAATATAAGAAAAATGATAAACTACCATATAAGCATCAATCTAAATTCTGCGCAGCTCTTTTTGTAACAACATGGCGCCGCTGATGAAAGTGGCGACACTCCTATTCTGCAACTCTTACACAACCATTATGCTATCCCTTCCCCTTAACTAGTACATGTAAGGCACAGTGAACACCTGCACTCTTCAGTCATGCAATGGTCCATATATCAGCATTATTGCACTCCTGGAAGTGTCATAATTAGGGAGGTCCACAGTCCAAAACAGGAAATTTGTAAGCTCTTGAACAAAACCGCGAACACTATGAAAATTCCTCGTATACTTTCTGGAACTGATAAAGAAAGAAAGAAATCTGAGAAAACCAACCACAAACACTTAAAATTCCATGTACACTTTCTGGAATTGTTATAGAAGTAAGAAATTTAAGGAAACCAACCACAAACACTTAAAATTCCATGTACACTTTCTGGAATTGTTATAGAAGTAAGAAATTTAAGGAAACCAACCACAAACACTATTGAAATTCCTCGTACACTTTCTGGAATTGATGACGAAACTAAGAAATTTAAGGAAAGCAACCACAAACACTATTGAAATTCCATGTACACTTTCTGGAATTGGTGTAGAAAGTGAGATATTTGAGGAAACCAACCACAAACACTTTTAAAATTCCTTGTACACTTTCTGGAATTGGTGTAGAAAGTGAGATATTTGAGGAAACCAACCACAAACACTTTTAAAATTCCTTGTACACTTTCTGGAATTGGTGTAGAAAGTGAGATATTTGAGGAAACCAACAACAAACACTATTAAAATTCCTTGTACACTTTCTGGAATTGGTGTAGAAAGTGAGATATTTGAGGAAACCAACCACAAACACTCAAAATTCCTCATATATTGTCTGGTACTGATCAAGAAAGTAAGAAATCTGAGGAAACTGCACATATAACTTTTTAGTGATGGGTGTTGAGCTAAAAAACCTGACCATTGTGGAGAATACAGTTTAGGTTTTTATGCTTACAATGACCCGTACTGCACTGTGGAGCTCAGCATTGTGTTACATCTAATACTATGTCAATAACCATTATTCATTAGAGATTCAGACGTAAGTACTGGGACACATCGAAGCCTTAAAATAGACTTGGGATTTGTACTGCATCCAAGATCAAAGACAAAAATAGTTATGTATAGTATAGAAATTAAAGTTTAAGAATTATTGTTATGTAGGGAAGACTTGACACTTAAAATTACTGGAGTGGAAAGTAAAGACACACACAGACTGAGAAATTACAAAAAGTACACAATTAAAAATAACTTAACTAGAAAAACTAAAACAGTAAAATATTTAGACTTAACCCGGTAGCAGCGATGGGACAAACTTGTGGCTTTACCGTGTAGCAGTGAAGGGCCAAATTTGTGCCATGATTTTAACCCCCAAAAATAGATGGTACATAAATTGGTTACAAATGCTTTGATATATATATTATGAAATGGTTTGTACAAGTGATGATTTTTTTTCATTTTTCTCGCTTAGAGGGACCATTAAGAAACATGATCCCCGCTGCTACCAGGTTAAGAAACACTGTCTTGCTTTCCCTGAGAATGTTGAAGAATGTTTAAGTCTTGTCACCACGGAACACTGACACAAACAGGAAGACTGGGCATCACTGTTTGTATCTGTGCCACATGGGGGAGGTGACTGACTGACTTATTGGCTGACTGTATGACTGGATGGTTGACTGTTCAACTGACTGATTAACCATTTGACTGACTAGCTGACTGTTTGACTGACTGATTAACCATTTGACTGACTGACTGACTGATGAACCATTTGACTGACTCATTAACCATTTGACTGAATGAATAACTGACTGACTGACTGAATGGCTGACTGTTTGACTGACTGATTAACTGTTTGACTGAATGAATAACTGACTGACTGAATGGCTGACTGTTTGACTGACTGATTAACTGTTTGACTGAATGAATAACTGACTGAATGGCTGACTGTTTGACTGAATAACTGACTGACTGACTGCCTGACTGTTTGACTGAATGAATAACTGACTGACTGACTGAATGGCTGACTGATTAACTGTTTGACTGAATGAATAACTGACTGACTGACTGAATAGCTCCCTGAACGGTTCTTTGGTTGACTGGTTGAACAGCTAGATGGATAGATGGCGGCAAATATCAATACAAAGAGATTAACCAGTGATAAAATGCAACATGGCAATGCACACTACAGCTATACTAATAATTAATATGGTAATACTAATCCTTCTTTGTCTATTAGCTGAAATTCCTTATATACTCCATTATGGGACTGGACAGATGCTATTGTTTATGCTACCCAATAACGGTTCCCAAGACTGACAGCAACATACTCAGGAGACACTGAAAATACCGACATTTGAACACACGAAAAAAATAACATCAAAAGAAATTCACATGGCAGGAGTACACACCAGTTTCCTTCATCCATAGACACTGATGATGGGGATGATTTTTTTTGTTTTGCCCTCGAGCTGTTTTCTTAAATGAGGGGAAGAAAAACGGAAAAAAAAAAGCCACCGCCACTGTTACTGCCTGTGGTGGTGAGCGGAGTAGAAGGTGGAGTTCTCAGCCTTCCTCCTCTTGACCGCCAGCAGCTCTCTGTAGCCCTTAACACCCGCCTCTATCAGCTGCCGCGCCTCACAGCTCCTCGTTGCATTAGGGTCGTTGGTCTCAAGCATTGCAACGGTGTCTTCAAGGATATTCAGGGCATGGGAGAGTGACCTGACATCCAGAGTCTTCACAAAGTTGCTCTCATCCTCGACCTCCTCCTCCTCGTGTTGGTGTTCTGTGATGTGGTTGGTGCTGCCGTTGATGTGTGGGTCCAGGTCGTGGCTGTCCTTCCAATCCCTCACGTTTTGTTCTGTCACTAGGACAAACCCAGCTTGGTGCGCCAGAGAAGCCACCGCATCCTCACTCACCTCACGCGACAGCCTCTGCATCGTGGGTGTGAGGGAGGTGTTCACACAGTCTGGCCAGATGTCCTGCCAGGCTGCACTCAGGGTAGAGGGCGGCACATCATCCCAGGCCATCTTGATGTTGCTCAAGGCCTTCTTGATGCTGTACGTCCGCCAGAAGCCACACACCAAGGAGAGGTAGTCGTTGCCACCCGTGTTTGTCTCGCGGACCAGCTGCTCAAAGATGCGGCGCAGGTAACACAGCTTGAAGGTGGAGATGCCTCGCCCCATTGGCTGCGTGCCCAGCGCTGTCATGGCAGCGGCGTCAGTGGCATCAATGGCATTGTAGCCGTTATTGTTTGGTGGCAGGAAGAGCACCTCAATGTTCTCCACCCAGTCGTCCATGGAGGGTGGGTGTGCCGTGCCGGCCTCCACCACCAGCAGGAACCTGTTCGGCAGGCCACACTGTGCCGCGTACTCCCGGCACCGCTGGGAGACGTACTCCACCACGTAGTTCTGGCACAGCGCCGCGGTGAGCCTGGCCTTGTGGTGTGCCCTCCAGACCACTGGCAGTTGCTCCTTGATGTAGCCTGCCAGGGAGGAAGGCTTCTCCTGCTGGTACACTAGCAGGGGCTTCAGCTTGAGGTCCCCTGTCATGTTGGCCCCCAGGAGCAGGGAGAAGCTGTCCCTGCTGGCCCTCAGCCCCTGCCTGGTGAAGCTGTCTAGGGCAATGACGGAGTTCCTTGGCAGGCTCTTCCAGCAGAGGCGTGTCTCTGCCATGCTGATGACCTGGCTGGCCGTGTAGCCCCCCAGCTCCATCCTGGCGCGGAGGGGTGATGAAAACTCCTTGGCCGCCCCCTTGCCCATCCTCTGGCTGGGCAGCCCTTTCCCACCTCTCCCCTCACCTCCCCTCTGGTACGCTGCAGCTGCCACCCCCACGCCCACACCTGCTGGGGTGGCCTGGGGGGACATGGGTAAGGACATGGGGGAGGGGTGGGGGAGGGTGTACAAGCCCACCGCTTCCTTGAACTGCATCAGCCACGCAGCGGAGGCCATGAAGACCCTCCCCACGCCGCTGGCCTCCTCAGGGGTCAGGCCATCATAGACAAACCGCCACAGGGACACGGCCTTGGTCTGGATGGCTGAGTCGCTCACCACACACCCGCGGTTGATCTGTCCATCGATCCACATCTTCAGCAGACGCTCCATGTTCTCCGTCACCACGCTCTTGGCCGACACACCCACCATGCTGTCATCAATAACATCCTCCACAGCCTCCTCCACTCCCACCTCCACTTCCTCCTTCACATCTCTAGCAAAAGCCACACCCTCATCCACACCCTTATCCACACTCCCACCCCCATCCACAGCTGCCATCCTAACCGGAACACTTTTTTTTTTGGAATCCCTCACGGCAACACGACTGACCAACCTCTTCTGATTCCTCACGGCAGGACAATGGACCAGCCTCTTCAAGACCTTGGACCTGCACATCCCCAAGGCGGTGACGCGATGAATGCCCAGATCCTTCCCAATATCAGTCACATTCTCCCCTAGCTTGAACCTGCGCATCACCTCCATTCTCATCTTCAGGGGGTATCTTCTATAAGGCCTTGGAACATTGCTAAGCGTTTGAACCGCCACCTTAGTCATCGGAATGGGAGTTTTCAAGGGAATTTGTATTCTCTGTCCTGTGGCATCAGTGTGGATCCTCTTGAGGGTACCCAACACCTTAGCTCTGCGGGGATGCTGCTCTCCTTGGTTGGTGAAGTCAAGTGTGGTTTGCGTCCATTCCTTTAGCATCTGAGTGCTTTGCAAATGAGGCTTCTGGGGCTCAGTCTGCACTCCCTCTTGTTTTTTGGGCGGAGTATCACCAGGAACAGCTTTAATCTTCATCTTGAGAGCTCCCACCATCTTCGCCGTGTGGGAAACCATCTCTGCCCCATCTTTGGCGGTTTGGTGGTTGTCAGTCTCCGTTTCTACCTTCCGCTGAGTTGAGACTTGCTCGTTTTCTGCAGGTGAAGCGCCGGCTGCTGCTTCTGCCTCCTGCCGACGTTTCCTGATGATGTAGTAGACCGTGCCGAGAGGGATGTTCATGAGCTGGGCGATCATTTTCATAGTCCACCCTTTGTTTGAGAGCTTCACCACCCGGGCCTTCTCCGCCTCCGTCCGCCGCTGGGACCTTTTCTCTGGAGCTGCCGTTTTGACCATGGCCCTTTTCTGGAGCCCTTTTTTCACCTTTTTCTGTCCCACTTTTGTCAGCTGCGGCCTTTTCTGCAGAGCTTTCGATTGTGGCCATTTTTGTGCTTTTGTTTGCTTCTTTTGTACGGTCTTTTTTTTTAGTATTTTGAGTCCGATGTTGGGAAGTGTGTTGGTGGCGGCGGCCTTCCTCGCATCTGTCAGTATGGTGGAGACGGTGGATTGAGGGTAGCCAAGAAGTCTGGAAATCTCCGACACCCTCAGCCCCCTCCTGCTCATCTCCACCACCTGTGCTTTTTCAGTGTCCGATCGCTTCATTTTGGCACTTAACTTCTATTTTCTTTCCTTCTTTATTCATCTATTTCCATTATTTATTTCTATCAGTTATTTCCATTCTTTCCCATTCATTGTTTTCTTCCTTGATTCTGCTCTTTATCTCTATTTGTACTTCTATTCCTTCTTTCTTTGCTTTTAAGTGTTTCTATTTCCACACCAAAATTCTCCCTCGTTTATCCTATTCTTTCACTTCCTCTCAACGCATTCGTCCACTCACTTTGTACAGACTGCTTTGGAATGATTGTTTCCATATAATTGCAACCTTCCTTTATTTCACTTCTTTTCCCACTCAATCCCTCACTTGGTCTTGGCCGTGTACCAGCAGACTCTCGAATATGCAACACTACCCATCACCGCAAATCCCAGACAGTCCATAGCTAAAATTATACCACGAGTTACAAGGATTAAAATGCAGTTCAGCAATATCCTTCACACCTTCCGTCACAGCTAAACGATTTATCTCTTCTTATCAATTTCTGCTTCCTCTCATCACACCCCCCATCAACACACACACAAACAATTAATGGGTATATGGCCTTCCACACAACACACGACACCCAACACTCCACATAGCATTCACATTCCTCGCAGCTCAGCCACAAACATTTATGTCACTCTTCACACCACCAAACGATCACATCAACTTGGCACAAAGGAGTGGATGAGTTCTCTAGATAGTTGAATGGATTAATAACTATTCGAGTGACTGGGTGGATACATGGATGAGTGGATGGCTGACTGGCTAGGGAGCTATTTCTTATAACTGGCTGACTGGCTGGTTGGTTGACTGGCTGGCTGGTTGACTGACTGACTGGTTGGCTGTCTAACTGGTTGGTTGGATGTCTCACTGACTGATTGACTGACTGTCTGGCTGTCTGATTGGCTAGTTGACTGTCTGGCTGGCTGGTTGACTGCCTGTCTGGCTGGCTGGTTGACTGCCTGTCTGGCTGGCTGGTTGACTGGCTGGCTGGCCGGCTGGTTGACTGGCTGCCTGGCTGGCTGGTTGACTGGCTGCCTGGCCGGCTGGTTGACTGGTTGTCTGGCCAGCTGGTTGACTGGCTGGTTGGGCTGTCTGGCTATCTGGTAGACTGGCTGCCTGACTGTCAGGTAGACTGGCTGCCCAGCTACCTGGTAGACTGGCTGCCTGTCTGGCTGGTGGACTGGCTGGCTGGCCAACTGGTAGACTGGCTGCCTGTCTGGCTGGTGGACTGGCAGACTGCTTGGTGGGTGGACTGGCTGTCTGGCTGGCTGACTGCCTGGTGGGTAGACTGGCTGGTGGACTGGTGGACTGTTTGGTGGGTGGACTGGCTGTCTGGCTGGCTGGTGGACTGGTAGACTGCTTGGTGGGTGGACTGGTGGAAAGCTTGGAGGGTGGACTGGCTGTCTGGCTGGCTGGTGGACTGGCTGTCTGACTGGTTGGTGGACTGGTGGACTGTTTGCTGGGTGGACTGGTGGACTGCTTGGTGGGTGGACTGGCTGTCTGTCTGGCTGGTAGACTGGTTGACTGCCTGGTGGGTAGACTGGGTGGTGGACTGGATGTCTGTCTGGCTGGTAGACTGGCAGACTGCCTGGTGGGTAGAATGGCAGACTACCTGGTGGGTAGAATGGCAAACTGCCTGGTGGGTAGACTGGGTGGTGGACTGGATGTCTGTCTGGCTGGTGGACTGGCAGACTGCCTGGTGGGTAGAATGGCAGACTACCTGGTGGGTAGAATGGCAGACTACCTGGTGGGTAGAATGGCAGACTGCCTGGTGGGTAGACTGGGTGGTGGACTGGATGTCTGTCTGGCTGGTGGACTGGTGGACTGCTTGGTGGGTGGACTTGCTGTCTGGCTGGTTGGTGGACTGGTGGACTGCTTGGTGGGTAGACTGGCTGTCTGGCTGGTTGGTGGACTGGTGGACTGCTTGGTGGGTGGACTGGCTGTCTGACTGGTTGGAGGACTGGTGGACTGCTTGGTGGGTAGACTGGGTGGTGGACTGGTGGACTGCCTGGTGGGTAGACTGGATGTCTGTCTGGCTGGTGGACTGGTGGACTGCTTGGTGGGTGGACTGGCTGTCTGTCTGGCTGGTAGACTGGCTGTCTGTCTGGCTGGTAGACTGGCTGATTGCCTGGTGGGTAGACTGGGTGGTGGACTGGTGGACTGCCTGGTGGGTAGACTGGGTGGTGGACTGGTGGACTGCTTGGTGGGTAGACTGGGTGGTGGACTGGTAGACTGCCTGGTGGGTAGACTGGGTGGTGGACTGGTGGACTGCTTGGTGGACTGCTTGGTGGGTAGACTGGTAGACTGCCTGGTGGGTAGACTGGGTGGTGGACTGGGTGGTGAACTGGTGGACTGCTTGGTGGGTAGACTGGGTGGTGGACTGGTGGACTGCTTGGTGGGTAGACTGGGTGGTGGACTGGTGGACTGCCTGGTGGGTAGACCGGGTGGTGGACTGGTAGACTGCCTGGTGGGTAGACTGGTGGACTGCTTGGTGGGTAGACTAGGTGGTGGACTGGATGTCTGTCTGGCTGGTGGACTGGTGGGTAGAATGGCAGACTGCCTGGTGGGTAGACTGGGTGGTGGACTGGATGTCTGTCTGGCTGGTGGACTGGTGGACTGCTTGGTGGGTGGACTGGCTGTCTGGCTGGTTGGTGGACTGGTGGACTGCTTGGTGGGTGGACTGGTTGTCTGGCTGGTTGGTGGACTGGTGGGCTGCTTGGTGGGTGGACTGGTGGGCTGCTTGGTGGGTGGACTGGCTGTCTGGCTGGTTGGTGGACTGGTGGACTGCTTGGTGGGTGGATTGTCTGTCTGGCTGGTTGGTGGAGTGGTGGACTGCTTGGTGGGTGGACTGGCTGACTGCCTGGTGGGTAGACTGGGTGGTGGACTGGATGTCTGTCTAGCTGGTGGACTGGATGTCTGTCTGGCTGGTGGACTGGATGTCTGTCTGGCTGGTGGACTGGATGTCTGTCTGGCTGGTGGACTGGCAGACTGCCTGGTGGGTAGACTGGGTGGTGGACTGGATGTCTGTCTGGCTGGTGGATTGGCAGACTGCCTGGTGGGTAGACTGGGTGGTGGACTGGATGTCTGTCTAGCTGGTGGACTGGCTGACTGCCTGGTGGGTAGACTGGGTGGTGGACTGGCTGACTACCTGGCAGACTGCCTGGTGGGTAGAATGGCAGACTGCCTGATGGGTAGACTGGCAGACTGACTGGATGGTAGACTGCCTGTCTATCTGGCTGGTCGGTTGACTGGCTGGCTGGCTGGCCCTCTGCCTGGCCGGTCTCTTGTTGCTGACCTGAGGAGGAATACTTTGTTAGCACATGGTTGAGAGAGCTTCAGTTGGAAGTGACGAACTGCTGTAATGGTGCGGGGTGAATGCAGGCTCATCATAGTCACGGCCCATGCACATTCTCAAACGTTTTGACACCTTAGCACTTTCTGATTGGATTTCGTAAAAGTTTTAGGGATTCACATCTCCTTCATGCGAAAATTGCGAGCCCGACGAATCGTTTCCGTGGCCTTCAAACATGATGGTAACGAGCTCGAAGGGTTTGAGCATGCGAGTCCAGAGGGTTGGCATGCTCAGACGCCTCCACCACCCATATCAACTCTTTTCAAAGGCCAAAAGGGTTCTCATTTTTTTTTTTTGTTCATGGCGGGGGAAGGGTGAAACAGGGCCGTTAACTACCCCAGGAAATGCCCAAAACTCCTACGAAACCCGTCATAGTGTTAGTCTTCCCCATTCCCTACCCGTCCCCATCCCCATACTCGGGACTGGGGTATGGACAAGCCGTCCCGTCACCTTCCCATCCCCGGGACAGATATGGGGGACCAATCCGCACGTCATAATAATCTTGGCAGCACTTTCAAACCAATAATTACAGAAAACGAAATAAATAATGCATTTTTTAACACCGTTGTATTCATATACATTATATATAACAAAACAATAGCATTGTTGATCTACAAGTAAATAACAAGTAACGCAGGTAAATTGATTTATGAGACAGGTTGGTATCCATGACTCGTCACACACACCCTGGGCAGCCACACCGGGGTTGCCAGGTCGTGTCATTTATGGCATTTGTCTTAAATCAAGGTGGTAGCCCAAAAATGCTATTTTTTTATGGTACATGTTAAGTATTCCCATAATAATGTCATATTAAGTCATCAATCTGCCGTCTTCTGCCACTCTTGGGTACAATTATAAATGAATCTTCACGAATAACTGTACGTTTACAATCAAATGGAAACACCAGTCTTTACATACTTAAAAAAAAAACATTAACTTCAGCAAAGTTTGCAATATAATATCATTCATAAAAATATTGATACTTTCAATATATGTCCTTCCATAATAACAAATAGAACACTATTTACTCATGAAATATACGAAGGAAAAGCCGAAGATGTCGCTCTCTGCCCCGCGGAGTCAACACTTTTCCCACCCCATCCACACCCTCACGGGGTAGCGTAAAGCAACCTCAACTACATGGGGACGCTTTACACTACGGGTTATGGCCACGGGTAAGGGATGGGGATGGGAATGGGGAAGTCTAACACTATGGCCGTAAGGGTAGGCGAGTCATTAATAGGCGAATTGAAATCAAGAAAAATATGGGTTAATACGGGTGTATGGATGGAAAATTAGGATCTTGCTGGAACTAAACTCCTCATAAATAGGTTCACACTATGAAATGTCACTTGGTGAATGTTTTCTCAAGAAAATAACCAGAAACTTGAAATCACATATTATATATATATATATATATATATATATATATATATATATATATATATATATATATATATATATATATATATATACACAGTGGCGCAGTTAGGCCCAGGCTTTCGGGGCCATAGCCCCGAATGTTTCATGAATAGCCCCGGATCTTTTTTTTTAGATAACCCCAGCTAGGTCAATACAAAATGTTAATCTGTAAGTACTAAAAATGAGATTTGATAAATCTCATACGGAGATCACACGCTTTGATCCCGTCTGGTTCACGTTCCATCACGTATTCACGGCCACTCGCCAATCGCCCGTCAGTCAGGCAGTGGTTGTCATGGAGGGTGGTTGTGCTAGGCGCCAGCCAAGGTGCGTTCCCCGGCCCGCGCACACGTGTGAGTGAGGGCGCTTATTGATTGGTATAGTCTGTAAACTTAGGTCCGACCCAAGCTGACAACATAAACCTAAGCGTGTTTGCAAGCTGAGTGCTGATTGGCTACTGCTATGGCTTCCAAGTTTTCTTTAACCTCCGTTTGTGTTTATCTCACGCAGCACTTTCTGCTAATCAGCACTGTGCTTACGAACACGCTCAGGTTTATGTTGTCAGCTTGGGTCTTAAGTGAACAGACTTTAGTAGCGAGCAAGATCTGAGAATGAGGCTATGGATAAAAGAAACATTTTCAAAAAGAAAGGGGACCACGGTATATAGGTGCAGCCTGCAAGGCAAGAGCAGGAGGAGGAAGAGCTACTTTCTGCTGTTGCTGTAACTGCAGATGAGTCATGACGGGAGGCTGCCGCTGCCTTTACATTGTCTGTTAGCTCAGGTTGGTGAAGCAAAGGGCTCTTAGCCAGCTAGCAAGTAGCTCTAGCTGAGTGGTTCTCAAACGTTTTTTGTCACAATGCCCACTAACTCCTTAAAAAATATGGTAGTTATGTATACTGTAATGATGGGAAATGTGCACACTGCACCGAATTGCTCCAGCATTCAGCAGTTCGAAGTGGAACGAGGGACTCGTTTCCGATTTC
Organism: Eriocheir sinensis; assembly: GCF_024679095.1. Classification (NCBI taxonomy): domain Eukaryota; kingdom Metazoa; phylum Arthropoda; class Malacostraca; order Decapoda; family Varunidae; genus Eriocheir; species Eriocheir sinensis. The sequence goes on along the minus strand of NC_066550.1, from coordinate 9,392,826 downwards.
CAAGGGATCCAGTTATTATTTACCAAATTTCAAGGTGTCTTTTTAATGAATGATATTTTGCTTTAGACAAAAACCTGTGGTCATTAGTTACTTGACAATTACGCAAGATCAAACTTTGTTGATATAAAAATAAATTAACAGCATAACAATAAAAGCAGCTCTCATTACGTCTTTAACCTCGTATTACATAACTTGCAGCCTGCAGGAACTGATGACATGGTAGGAGCAAAAACCAGGGTAAACTAGGGAACAACTACTTCTCCCCCTCCACCACCCCAGCCCCCCCTACCTCCCAAGACAAGAACTGTGGGGAACCGGGGTTTGGGGGGGAAGCCAAAATCACTGAAAAATGGGCTTTCAAAATATCCCTAGAAAAATTCCCAAAATTAGTGAAAATTCCCTGTTCTCGAAAGTAAGGAAAAACCCTACCGTATACTCAAATGCGTGGGCTAATCGCTAACCAAGCATACCATCGCTAACCATCCCAAAACAGCCCTGAGCCATGACTCAAGGTCATCCGGGACTCGGGCTGAACAGGCCCGGGCTATACCCGGCCCTCAGCACGGCAACCGTTGGGCTGCGTGTTCTAAAAAAAAAAATAACCACGCGTGGTGGACCTGGTCTCACATGCGTGGGCTAATCGCTAACCAAGCGTACCATCGCTAACCAAGCGTACCATCGCTAACCAAGCGTACCATCGCTAACCAAGCGTACCGTCGCTAACCAAACGTTTGTAGAAAAAATATATGAAGACCTAGTGATGTTTCATAAGGTAGGTAATGAATGCGAGTTATTTTGCGGCGGCGGCGGCACCGGCGCCATGGCGGCGGCGTTAGCTCGATTAATCCCTTTAGGGAACTGTGGTTTTGGTGGTCGTTAGCTCGATTAATCCCTGTAGGGAACAGTGGTTTTGGTGGTGGAAGGCCAAATCACTGAAAAATGGGCTTTCAAAATTTCCCTACAAAAATCCCCAAAATCGGGAAAAATCCCGTCTCTAAAGAAAGGAAATTCCCTAACGTATACTCTTGTAATCTATTCCTATATAACGTAGCAGCCGCCGCAGCGGGTCTGTTGACGAGTGTCGGGCGTGTAATCGCGCATTGAACAATATCCGTTTGTTTTCGGACACGTGCTTGTCACACCATATGTGACACGTGACACGTCCGGGTCTTTGTTGGACCCGGTATTGGGATAGTAATCGGTCCTTTTGTTAACCTACATGCACACCAATAAAGAGATTAAATACTCAGTTAACACTTACCGAAAGGTAAAGTAGACGGATATTTTGAGGGAGTGAGTGTCGGGCCTTCCACCCATTATGGCGGCTTGAAAACAACTGACTTCAGGAACCCGCCGTTAGGTGCCGCCACCGAAACACCCTCGCGTAGTAACATTTTACGAATGTATTCCTTTAAAATTATAAAATACAAATAGCTGCGGCATTAGTTGCTTTAATATAGAGAACAAAATAACGTAAAACTCTTAAAAGACCGTTTTTTTGTCCGAAATCGTTATAACCCATGCGCGTTTTGGATATTACTGACTTAGGAACTAGTTTCTGTGGTGTAGTATAAGGCAGCTAAGAGGCTCAGTCTGCCCACAGAGCCCTCGTGTCATACAACAACACTGGACTTAGAAATTTTCCAGGCACCCCCACATAATCAAGCCGTTTACGCAGTAAATTGGTACGACCGGGAACTAAAACTTTCGCTAATGTGAAGCAAAAGAAGTATCCTATGCAGTACCCATACTATTTTTTCGGTATATTAGAAGCAGTTGTTAGCTAGATTAACCAAATACGTAATTCATTCAGCAAACCCTTTATTAAATTTCTCAAAACTCCACAATGTAGCCTACTCGATCTGGCACGCCTCCCCTGCACCAGCCCTGAGGCGAGGCGCCGGAAGCAAGGGCGTCATCCCCACACCTGTGTTGGGGTCACCAGCGGGACGCCTGCAGAGGCCCTCAGGTGCCCTACAACAAAATGCCAAGGTAAACCCAACCACCATGTGGAAGTGTTGGGGGCTGAAGGCGCGTGCCTTTGTCTGCTCCAGAGACACTAGAAAAATAATGTAAAAAATAAAAAAAAAACCTAGAGGACAGGAAAACGAAACCATCAAACTTTACTTTCCTTATGTAGTTTTAAAAATAACTAATATGATTCCCGAACTTTTTTTAGTAAGGTTTTATTTGTATGATGACACGACTCGAACACGCACAGACATGTGACAAAACAAAACCATGCCTGGGTCTTTTCCGTTTGGCGTACAGCGCTAAAAGTAATTTTAATATAGATTTTTCTATGTATTTTTGTCCGTAGAATCAGAATATCACATTATTTTTTTGGAGAAATTAACAGTTTTTGAGTTATTTGCCTTTAAAGTTATTTTCTTCCTATCTATTACTGAAAGAATTCAAACTTTAAAAAGTCGTAATATTCAGTATTCCGTTTGCAAACCTTCAGCAGTCATGGAAACGCTTTGAAAATCCAATTCAAGGACTTTTTTTTTACTCTTGAAAATATGGGATAATGTTTACGAAAGCGCGTCGCCTCTGGTGCTGGCCGCGGCGAGGCTGCAGCGGGTGTTGCGAGAAATACCTCCTCGCTGAAATAAGTCACATATACATGAGGGGGGGGTCCAGGGAGGGGCGTAGCCCCCCCTGGTTATTAGGGGGGGTCGAGGGGGGCGCAGCCCCCCCGTTAGTAGGTCGTAAAGTTCGGTTGGAGTAGTTTAAATATGCTCCCCGACCCTAAGCCCTCTGCGAGCTATTTTGAGGCTGCGGCGGCTGCAGCGTAAAGGAAAATAACTTAAAAACTGTTCGTTTCTCCATAAAACGGTTGTCATATTCGGATTCTACGGACAAAAATACATAAGAAAATCTATATTAAAATTAATTTTAGCGCTGTACGCCAAACGGAAAAGATCCCAATGCCTGAACAGACAATTGGTATATATAACTCACTGGCGTGAAGCCATTAACTATGAAACATGTCCTCTCTGTCAGACTGAAGCTTCATTTCTCAAAATAATAGTTTTGTGGCAATAGCCCCTTTGCTTCCGGCTGCCTCGTGTTAGTCGTGTACCAAACTGACTATACAGTTTTCTCCGCAGACTACCCCCATGGACACCTACTACAGTACTACTCTGAACCAGCCCAGGCCAGGCCAGCCACTCACTCGGGACGTCAGATGCAAAAGCGTGGGGGGAGGTGCGAGCCGCCAGGCGCAGGAATCGGTGGAAGCGCTCCTGCTTCTTGTGTTCGTGGATAAACATAAACCTGGCCAGGTAGTGCGGGTACATTTCCTTGTAGTTCCCGCAGTACATGACGCACGTCTTAAACATGTCCAAGACGGTATCTAGGCTCGCTCTGTGTAGATCGGTCTCGGGGGTGGCACCTGGTCGGGAGGGAAGCAGCCTCTTTCGAACGATGCAGTGAGCTAACCCGACCTGCGTCAGGTCACCCCAGGTACAAGCATTGTACGAGTAAATGTTGCTCTCCGGATGAACGGCCTTGCGGATAATGTTGCGCACAGCTTTCAAGTTCCGTTCCTTTATATGGCACATGAACAATTTGCCTGACTGGCGTTCTTTGGCGCCGAAAAACCAACTCTCCCTCACAAGACGGCCACGCTTGAACTTCGTCTGCCCAAGCCTCACCTCCCCAATCTCCACGATCACCCCCGGCCCCCCGACCTGCTGTTTGTGCTTGATGTGCTTCCTCCACCTCCTGCACACCGAATGGCACTGACCCTCAAGGAACAACGCTTGGTAATAGTCTATGTCGAGAGTCTGTCCTATAGAATTCCCTGGGTTCATCCTCCTGACATAATGGGCAATAAACTCCAAACACTGGCTGGGCGTCACGCCAACCGCATTCTCCGCCCACGTTCCTTTAATATCAGACACGGAGAAGCTACACTTGTCTCCGTCCTCGCCTACCCCCTCGCAGCTCCACCAGCCGGCGTTGTTGTACACACACTCGTTCCCACACCTCGGGCACTTAACACCCAGGGGAAGGACGCCGTGACTCCTGAACACCTCTATCGACGTCTTCTGACCCTTCGAATCATTAGTGATGTTGTGAGACTCCGATGTGCAGCCCCGACACAACTGCATCTTGTGGGCGTGGACGAATTTAGGCCAAATAGGAGGTGCAGTAATGAAAAACTAACTTAAAAATAACTCAAACCTTTAACAAGATCGGATAATGACAAACTTGGCAAGACCTGATAATGGTAAACCAATTTCTAATAGTATATCTTCAGTTTCAAAAGTGTCAATAATAAGGGCAGGTCAACTCCAACAAGCTAATTCAACTAACTGCAATGAGGTCTGTAAGTGACTAGACCAACAACCCAAACTTCAAAAGGCAGAGCAATGACACTATAAGCAAAACTAACTTCAAATACTATATCTTCAACTTCAAAATGGCTAAAAGTAAGGGCAGGTCAACTCCAACAAGCAAACTCAAATGACTTCAACGAGGAGTGACTGACGAAAGTATCCAACCCTACTAGCACGAGGCAGAACAAAGACAAAATACGCAAAACTCGGGTCAATTTCAATGCTGGACTGTCTGCTATCCACCATGTCTCCAGTGCAGTGACATTCCTTCTTCACAGGTGCAGGGAGAGATGTGGAACGCTCATTTCAACACACAAGAATATTCCTTAATGCACTTTGACTCGGTGTCCCGAGTGTTTCTAAATGCACTGTCACTCGATATGTATGGCTTGGAGTGTCTCTTTTGAGGGGTGTCTGAGAGCTGGGGAGGTACAAGTGGCTAGGAGGAGCTGCCAGGGTACAGTGAAGCAGGGATGAGTGAATGGAACCACCAGATGAATGAGTGAACAACCAAACAACCATCTAATACCTTGGTAGGGGGTCAGAATGAAGCCCCACCCTGCCACCTCAAACTTGCCCGTGAAACAAAACGATGGTGATTTGTTTCTTCTATATTCCTCCCTAACAAATTCCTGGCCTTCTATTATGATTTTGTTACAGTAAAGGACAAAAAAACAAAGAAAAGCCTGCTAATCACTGCTCATACGAAGAAAGTGGAAACGGTGGACAAAAGAGAGGTTAGTTTTTTTATTTTTTATTTCCCTTTAGTAAATTTCAGACTTTCTATGTACTAAAATAATTTGGTGCTTCTTTTATGTTCCCTCCTAACAAATTCCTCCCTTACTACCATTATAATTTGCTATGATAATGACACTTTGATAATTCTGCTATGATATTAAATTTTTTGGCTTTACTTATTCATATTCCCCCAAAACTATGATGATTTTGCTATGATAATCTGCTATTACTTATTTATATTCCCACAAAACTATGATGATTTTGCTACGATAACTTGCTATTTCTTTTTCTTTATCCTCCTTAACCAATCCTGGCCTTCTACTAATCCCTGAACAAGCCAACGACCATTCAGTAGCTGGTGAATACATGTGTGGCTGCCTCACTACCCTCAGCCATGCCATTAATGTCAAATCAATGGGCTACTTGACTTGTTTTATTTATCTAGTTTGTATTCATAATTTCCCTCAAACAACCAACACTCCAAGTTCTGATAATGGTAAACAAACTTCTAATTTACCATCATCACCTCTAAAAGGGCTAATAATGAAGGGCAATTAACACTAATAAGGCCTAATATATAAGTCTAGCAAGCTAATTCAACTATAAACTTTAATGAGGTGCAATATTAACAGAACTAACTCCCTCTCCTCCACCCCCCTGCTTCAACACGGCAGCATACACCTAACAAACAACCAAACAGTGTGGAGGTAGTTGCAATGTCCCTGTGGTTGAGTCTCTCCCAATGACCACTAACTCAATCCAGCCACTCCTCTTCAGTCTTTTTTTATAGGAGCAGTGATTTCTGGGGGGGGTCTTTTTTTCTCTTTTTTTTTTTTTGCCCTTGAGCTATTTCCTTTACTGTAAAAAAAAAGCCATTTAAAGAGAAAGCAATTACAAGTCTTACCAATAAAGCCATTCTCCAGGGAAACAAAATGATCCCAAAATGCAGTGACATCTACAAAATCAAATCATCCTTCTCATAGCCGGTCCAACCCCATAAGGGAAATTCAGGACATTAAATGAAGAGAAAATAATAACAAGACTAATTATATATGCCATTCACTTAATCAGGTCATGGAACTCATTATTTAATATCTCTAGGGGAGGAGGGGAGTTAATGATAAGTAGTAATTTCCAGGGGTGAAAAAATACTAGCTTTAAATAATACATATAAAAAAGCTATAAAGAAATGTCAGTCTTAAGAAAACACTAAAAAAACGTTAGAAAAAAAAATAGATTACTTCGCAACACACCAAATATTACCCTTTTTTTTCTAAACCCAACAAAAATTTCCAGAAAGAAACCCAGCTTACCTAAAACTCACCAAAGACTATCAGGAAAATGTCAGATTCTTTCAAAACTCATCAAAAACTATCAGAATTTTTCAAAATTCTCCACAGATTATATCAGAAAATGTTAGATTACTGCAACAAACAACCAAAACTACCAGAAAAAAACAGTTTTATCCAATACCAAAACTTCATAAAATCCATCATTACCCAGGCCACTCATCACCCACGGCGCTGAAAACACACACACACACACACACACACACACACACACACACACAAATACAGATTCAAGGTATCTAATCAGTTAACTTCTACTGACTGCAGCACACAGTTTTCAGCAACAGAGTTATACCCTTTTGAAATTCCCTTCTGGACTATAACATTCCAGGGTGAGCCTTCCCTTCCTTCCACAGTCCTTCCCTCCCTTCGACTTTCATTTCATTTAATTTCTAGGGGACCCGCAGAGGGCCACTCTTGGGTGGCATGATATGCGTGAGTTGTGCGGGGAATTCAAGGAGTCAGGACAGGATTAGGATAAGGGTTAGGATGAGGAAAGCTATTGGGATATGGTAAAGGGCCAGGATTAGGGAGATAATGATTGATGATCCTATTCCTAAATGTGTCAAGAGTGGGATTATTAACTACATGAGATGGGAGATGATTCCACTCTTGGATGCTGCGGGGAAAGAATTAATATTTGAATATACTCGTGTTAGTCTGGTAAGTGTGGTATTTAAGGTTGTGGCTGCCTCTTTAGTCAGTTCACCCAAGTCTGAAGTGAGCATTATCGTGCGCTGGCAACCTGCTGTCACACGGCGTGTCCGATTTTGTGGATACTGTATGCCAGCCTAAGCATGGTAAACAGTCGTCAGTGTCAATAATATGCAGGCAGCAATAACAAGTACCGTCAATTGTAGTTGATTTTGAGTTAAAAATATTAGTATTGTCACAAATAGCTATTTTATTAATATAAAGCCTGCTAATTTTCTTGGTGGTGGACAGCTTCAAGGCTGTTTAATAATTATAATCATAACCAGCGATCTTGTAAATTAACAAAACAGATATTTGAGACATTACTAATATTTTTTAACTCATAGTCGACAATAATTGGCGGTATCTGTTATTGTCGCTTGTACAGGGAGAAAGAAGCCCCAAAGTGTGAGGTGTGGTATGAGGGAAGCCTGGGAGGTGATCTTCTTTTCCGTGCTAGAGCGCAGTGTCTGGATGTGAATGCAAGGAACTATAGATGGTCTGAGTCCCGCAGCAAAGTGTGCCAGATGTGTGACAGGGGTGTGGACGAGACTGTGCAGCATGTAGTGCTGGAATGTAAGAAGTGTGACAGGGAGAGAACGAAGATGATGCATGTGTTTCTGAGAGAGATGGGACGTGGAGTGAATGGGAGGACTGGAAGGGAGTGGATGGTGCTGCTGCTGGGGCTCAGTGGTGAGACGAGTGGACGAGTGATCGAGGCAGTGAAAGAGTTCTTGGCGGGCATGTGGCGTGCGAGACGTAGGGAATGCCATCCTGCCCCGAGAACATAGACTTTCCGCATGTTTTGTTTTCTTTTCACAGGAGCTGCCGATACAAAGGCCTGGCTGGAGAGAAATCCCGAGCCACCTGTGACATCAAGATCGTGATCAAGATCAAGATCAATCAGTCTGTGCTGTGTTGAATGAAAGGCTGTGTAAGTGGATTGAAAGAGAGAGAGTGCTGGGTGAGGAGCAGAATGGTTTTTGCACAGACAGGAGGGCAGAGGACAATATGTATGTGGTAAATGAGATGATAGAGAGGAAAAGGAAGAATGGAAGTCCGTTGTATCTTGGGTTTCTTGATATTGAGAAAGCGTATGATAGAGTGAACAGGGAGGTGATGTGCAAGGTACTGGAGAAAGTAGGTTTGAGTGATAAGATAGTGCGAATCATTAGGAGCATGTATGTGGATATGAGAGCCAGGTATAGGTTAGGAGCACTAGAGACAGAGTGGATGAGGGGTGAAAGAGGTGTTAGGCAGGGCTGTATCCTGTCTCCAACTCTCTTCAGTCTGTACACTGAGGAGTTGGCAGCCAGGATGAGGAGAAAGAATGCAGGAGTAAAAGTGGGAGAAGACAGGGTAAGTGTGCTTCTGTATGCAGATGATGTGGTAGTCATGAGTGAGTCAGCGGAGGAACTGCAGGAACTACTAGATGTGGTGAATGAGTATGGGAGAGATTTTGGAGTGAAATATAGTAGTGAGAAAAGTCAGATAATGGTTGTGAATGGGGCAGAAGATGAGAGAAATAGGACCTGGAGGCTAGGAGACACAGAGCTAGGGCAAACAGATGCATACAAGTACCTGGGTGTATGGATGAGTCTGAGCAGATGTGAAAGGACAAAGAATGAGAAGATTAGCCTAGTAAATCAATGGGTGGGCCGTCTGGGAAGTGCGGCAAGAATGAGAGCATGTAAGTATGATGTGCTGAGAGAGGTGTGGAAGAGTGTAGCAGTGCCGAGTGTGATGTATGGGATGGAGGTGATTACATGGAGTGAGTTGGAAATGGATAAATTGGAAGTAGGGCAAAATAGGATCGGTAGGTTAGCTTTGAATGCACCAAGGTATGCAGCGGTGGAAGCATTGAGGGGTGATATGGGGTGGAGTACCTTTAGGAAGGCTACCCTTAGATATAAAGTCAGACTGGAACGAATGGATGACGTGAGATTGGCACGGAAGGTCTACTTGTGGAGTGTGCATGAGAGCAAATGGATTAAAAACTGCATGAGAATGGTTGGTGACAGTGTTATGCGAGTCAGGTGGGTGAGCAGAGAGGAAGGGAGGCGTTTCTTTGAATGGAAGGTGACTGACAGAAATAGTGAGGGTCTAGAATGGAATGTGAGAAAGTGGAAGAAAGAGATAGACAGTGCAGTGAAAGGTGACGGTCTGAGGAGGTGGAAGCATGGAGTGGTACAGGGAAAAGGAAGCCCCGCAGTGTGTCAGCTGGTACGATGGAAGCCTGGGTGGTGATCTTCTCTTCCAAGCTCGAGTGCAGTGTATGAATGTGAATGCAAGAAATTACAGGTGGTCTGAGTCCCGCAGCAAAGTGTGTCAGATGTGTGACAGGGGTGTGGATGAAACTGTCGTGCAAGTGATACTGGTGTGTGGGAGGTACCGGAGAGATAGGACGGAGATGATGAGGGTGGCACTGAGTGAGATGGGCTGGGATGTGAATGGGAGGATTGCAAGGACAGAGAGGGAATGGATGCTGCTGCTGCTGGGACTGAGTGATGAAGCAAATGATAGAATTATAGAAGCCATGAAGAGTTTTCTGGAAAAGATGTGGAGTGCAAGAAATAGGGACTTGTAATGGATACTGCTTGTGTTGTTTTATTTTTACAGGTGCCGATACGAAGGCCTGACTCTCCAACGGGTCACCTCACTCACCTGTACAGCAAGAGCAAGAGATCACGTGTATCCCATCTTGCAGTTTTGTATGCCTCTAATTTATTTATGTTATTGTTAGTGTGTGGGTCCCAGACGGTGTCACAATATTCTATGTGTGGCCGAACGAGTGTTTTGTATGCAAGAATTCTGATGTTTGTGTTACACCAGCTAAGGTTCCTACGTGTGAGCTTTGGCCCTTCCACAGTCCTTACCTCCGTTCCACAGCTCTTCCCTCCCTTCCACAGTGAGCGAATGGCACCTACCAGTGATGCCCAGGTAGGCCCAGGTAAGCAGCACAGGTGAGGCAGCACAGGGGACGGCAGGTGACAACAGGTGACGACAGGTGAAAGTTGGCGGGAAGGTAAACAAACGGTGATCCCAGCGTTACCGTATGACTGACAGCACTTTTCTGGGAAACAAGGGCAAAAAATCCTGGATATGTCCTGGAAATTCTGTATATATATTGATTGATAGTTTATTGTTGCAGGTAAACAACAAGGGAGAAGGGAGGAACATGATATATATACACTGACTCGTGAGTGGCGACTGACTGCCGTCGTGACACCGTTGCCAGATTATCGTCCTCAGATCATCGTATTTACCGGCTTCTGCCAAGAAACAATGATAATTAACCATTTTAACGATAACTATATATGAAGTCAGTTATTGGGGTGGAGGAGACTGGTTTTGGCTCTGAAATCGGCAAACATATGAGGGTGAGTAGGACAATCTGGCACCGCTGCGTGACGGTCTTGACGAGAAGCGTACGGGTAATGTTCCTGTTCAAGACTTCAAGTTTCAACTCAACAGCTACTGTCCGTATTTATTTTATACACGAAGTAGTTGAAACTCAGTGATGTATATGGTAATCTGATTATTTACTGAACCGTCTGAACGTAATCAGTTAATCACTAAACAGTAAATTCTGGAAATTTAGAAGTTTTAAGGGATTCTTTCTGGCTAAGCATGAAAAATCTGGATATATTCGTCAAAATTCTGGAATTCTGGCTACAGCTACAATTTTCTGGATAAATCCAGACTTTTCTGGGTATATGGCAACCCTGGGTGATCCACTGCCGCCAAGTTATCGTACTCAGCACATTGTTATTTTCCAGGTTTCTGAAGGTTAATTGCTACAAAAGACACGTGTAATTAAGCGGTTTTAACTATGATTTAAACTGACTGTGGGTCTTTTCCGTTTGGCGTACAGCGCTAAAAGTAATTTTAATATAGATTTTTCTATGTATTTTTGTCCGTAGAATCAGAATATCACATTATTTTTTTGGAGAAATTAACAGTTTTTGAGTTATTTGCCTTTAAAGTTATTTTCTTCCTATCTATTACTGAAGGAATTCAAACTTTAAAAAGTCGTAATATTCAGTATTCCGTTTGCAAACCTTCAGCAGTCATGGAAACGCTTTGAAAATCCAATTCAAGGACTTTTTTTTTACTCTTGAAAATATGGGATAATGTTTACGAAAGCGCGTCGCCTCTGGTGCTGGCCGCGGCGAGGCTGCAGCGGGTGTTGCGAGAAATACCTCCTCGCTGAAATAAGTCACATATACATGAGGGGGGGGTCCAGGGAGGGGCGTAGCCCCCCCTGGTTATTAGGGGGGGGTCGAGGGGGGCGCAGCCCCCCCGTTAGTAGGTCGTAAAGTTCGGTTGGAGTAGTTTAAATATGCTCCCCGACCCTAAGCCAGAGCTATTTTGAGGCTGCGGCGGCTGCAGCGTAAAGGAAAATAACTTAAAAACTGTTCGTTTCTCCATAAAACGGTTGTCATATTCGGATTCTACGGACAAAAATACACAAGAAAATCTATATTAAAATTAATTTTAGCGCTGTACGCCAAACGGAAAAGATCCCTGACTGTCGTTGTTTGTGTTGCTACGACGAATTTTGGGTCTATAAACCGATAAATATAACATGCTGAGTAGGACACTTGATTGATTGATTGATAGTTTATTGTTGCAGGTAAACAACAAGGGAGAAGGGAGGAACATGCCATCCCAACCCCCAGGCAGGACAGAGTGTGATTATACAACTATTAATACATGTGTAGGTAGCACCATGAAATTAAAAAGATACAATGGTAGGAAGGAAAGCACAACAAGGGAGGGGGCAGTACCTCCCCCTGGACAATAAGACAATAAAATGTGGGGACGGAGAACATTGCCCAAGCACTAGATGGGAATGAATACAGAGATAGAGTAATACTAGTCTTTAAAGTAAAATACTGCAGAGATCACAGCCGTGTATAGCACGGCAGTAGTTCAGGCTGCCACACACGGCAATGTGACGGCATCACCACCTTGGTGCAAACTGAGGGTGTTCTTTGAGGATAGCAGGGAGGACATCATGGTTCAGGAGCCAACAAATTGTCTGGGGCAGGTCAAGGCAGTCCCGTGGCTTAAACTTAGCAATGAGAGGGCATTCCATGACATAGTGATGGCCCCTCGGCCTGGCACAGAGCGTGCAGCAGACACCCAGGGGAGTTACTAACCTCCCAGTAGTACCTATAGCCTAGCCTAAGGCACATTGCTACCACATCCTGAGGGGCACTGTGTCGCCCATAGGGGTAAACACAGCGCTGGGAGACACTAACATCTTGATTGATTGGTTTACTATTGCGAAAGAAAACCACAAAGTAAAGTGGAGGGAATTAATTATAAGTGAAGAAAAGAAAGGAAATAAATGGAAAAGCAAAGTCAGTGAGAGTAAAGTGTACTGAAAAAGAAGCTCCGGGCAAAATGAAGTATATATAAGTGCGCGCAGTGAATTAATTAACTATATATATAGGTGTGCGTTGTGAAGCAAAGAAGAAAAATAAAAGGAGGGCCTAAGAAGCCATACAAATTAATTAATAAGCGGAAGGTGCGAAACAGCTCAAAAGAAGAAGAAGAAAAAGGGAAAGGGGAAGGGAGGAACGTATTTAAATTTATGCCATCCCGATACCCAACCAACAATCACTCTCCCTCTTTAAAGTAGTAGTAATTTAAGGTGATTACTTCGTCATTAGTACGTTCTTGTATATCCTCTGTTTGGTGCATCAAAAAGATAGCCTATACATTTTTTTTTTTTTGCCATACATCGATTATCATCCATTATCATCATTATTACTGCTATCATTGTTGTTATCATTATTACCATTAAACTACTACAATAAAGGCAAAAGTAATATAACTCCCGTCCGAGTACCGTCCAACTTTCCCAAATTGTCGTACTCTGCCTATTTCCGACCCAAAAACTACTTTCATCACCCAAATAACTGCCTTCATATATGGTTATCGTTTAAATGGTTATTTATTGGTGTTTCCTGGCAACAGTTATGGGCCAGAAACCGGTAAATACTCGGCTCTGAGTACGATAATCTGGCAGCCATGGTACCGTCCCTCTTCCAAGACGGCCCAGGCAGACCAAAACAAAGAGTGTGAACGTTTTCTTTTCACACTCAACGTTTTCGCGAGCCTAACTCGCCCCATAAAACACCCAAGAAGAAGGTTTTCTCGGCGGCTACAACGTTTGCGTCACGCCGGGAGGTCACTGCGGCTGAGTAGTGTGATTAGTGACCCAGACCTTCCCCACACTCGGCGCCGAGGTGTGTCTGTATACTCGGGCGTGTGAGAGGTGAGGCGGTGTGCAGGCTCACGTGGCGGGAGTGTACAACAGATTTGCTACACACTCCCCAGCAGCTGAGTTAAATGATTCCTTACACATTTTGTACTATTGAGGATACCGGCGTGTTTACACATTTCGGGGTTCCTTCCTGGCTGAGCCCATCCTCGTAACAAAGTGGATAAACTGTTCACACTACAGAATTACACCCAACTCACTAAGGTGGTTGACACTTTGTTCTGATAGCTTTGTTGCGCTTAACATTACTGTGATAACTGTTTCTGCTAAAAATTGCTCATTTCTGTGTTATTAACTAGTTAGGAAGGGCAATAGGTTACTGTCTTAGCAGCGGTAGGTTAATACTTTGGTGGAATTGGGTTACTATCCGTAGTGGTGTTAAGTCACTAATGGCAGTTTATTACTAGCTTCAGCAGTGTTGGGTTACATCTGGTTGGTTATGGGCATAGCTGGGCACGATAACAGAAAACATTATTCCTGATAACCGATAACTGATAATGGAAAACGTAACAGGCCTCTATGTACCGTTGGCTGCTATGTACCACCGGCTGCTATGTACCATCCCTGGCTGCTATGTACCACCCCTGGCTGCTATGTACCTGGCTGCTATGTACCATGATTATAGCTATGTAACATTATTATTAATATAATTAATAATAATGTTTATTTGTTCGCCACGCAAATAGAGAATAGAGCAAATAGAGCTCTGCTCATTATTTGCTTCGAAAAGGGCAACTTAGGAACTCCAGTGGATCTGCTCACTGTTTGCTTCGAAACTCCAGTGAACTTGCTCAGTATTTGCTTCCTAACTTCAGTTATCCTTTTTATACTACCATGGCATCAGCACTACCATGGCATCAGCACTTTTCCTTTGCTCAGGATGTGGATTGTGTGTTCGCCCTAGACAGGAAGCCCTTATCTGTGACGAATGCAACAAGTGCTTCCACCGCTTATGTGGTACAGCAATTTCACAGCAAATAGTATTATTGTATGCAGTTTTAATATGTTTATGCTTTTGTGTTATCTTTTAATGTAGTTTCATTACTTTTATATCATGTGTTTTTATTTTTTTTCTTACAATAAATATTTTATCTTCCCACTTGGTATCTGGTACATAACAGCCTTGTTTGGTACATATAAGCCAAAGCAGTGGTACATAGGAGCCGGTACATAGCAGCCCAACAATGGTACATATAAGCCAAAGCAGTGGTACATAGGAGCCGGTACATAGCAGCCGACGGTACATAGCAGCTAGCATTCATGGAAAACCTTATCAGTGACAACCGATATTCGTTAACTGGAAACAAATATAGGCGATAACTGATACTTGATATTAATCCACAATTCCGATGCTAGCTAGCGATAAGTCCAATAGGCGAAAACAATATTATATTGATATTTCAAATTAAAACATAGATGAATTCAAATTTTCATTATCTGTACTTTAGAAAACTTACAAAACCTGAAAACCACACGTTGACACGTACCTATGGACGGTAATACTAGAAACGCCTGAACCGGTGTTGTGTTATTTGACCTGTACAGTCTCACAAAGCTTTTTAACCGTAATTAAGAGTTGCTGGAAGGCTGAATGAGACATACAGTACCACTACCACCATCCCCGCTGTTTCTAGACTGACACTCTGTACGAGTTGTACTTATATGTACAGAATGTCGTTCTAGAAACAGCGAGGATGGTGGCACTGTTCGTCTGATTCAGCCTTCCAGCAACTACTCTTAATGTGTTAAAAAGCTTTGTGAGACTGTACAAGGCTACACTTACTGGTCTGAACATGCGTAGTTCACGAGAGACCAGTGTTTGTAAACAAAAGCGCCAGCTTTTAACGATGGGACACCAAATAACACAACACCGGGTGCCTTCAATACCATGGCATGCTCACAAACGAATATGGAATATCAAATTTGAGGCAGTGAATAATCATTTTTTGGGCAAAGTTAAATGTTTTTTCTCTTTGATATATTGATTTTTGAGTATAACATAAAAAAAATAACCTAGTGTTTTAATGTTGATGATCTAAGTATGAAATCTCTTCACCGAAGATATTTCATACCCCGAAGTTTTTTCCTACAACACCGGGCGCCCGGGCCATGCATGTGCAGTAGGGAGGAGACAACATTTGTTTTCTGAGGGGCGGAAAAAAGTTGCGATTATCGCTAGTTTGGTTACAAAAGTAACGAAGATACTGATATATATCTAAATAAGTAGCGTATGGCCGATAACCCGATTTTGTTATCAGCGATAAAGTATCGCAATAACTTATCGCGATAACGCCCAGCTATGGTTATGGGAACCGTCCGGTAGATTTCTATTTTCAAAACTATTGGACAATAAAATTAACTCATTTACCGGTATGTCTTTTAGACCTGAATGATGTGAGAATATTGCGGAATTATCAAAAGATTATGATGACTAGAAAAAAATATACTATATACAATTTTTTTTTATGACAGTCGATTGGCTGGCATTGTGGGACGTTTTAAAGATATATGGTGTGGGAGGAAAACTGCTTAATGCAATAAAGTCTTTATGAGGATACAACTGCATGTGTCAAAATTAGTGGAGAAACAAGTGAACATTTTGAGATAAAAGTGGGCTTAAGGCAGGGGCGTGTCATGTCGCCATAGTTGTTCAATATTTATATGGATGGTGTTATGAGAGAAATGAAGGGCAAAGTTGGGGAAGTTGGAGTAAAAATGTAAGCTGAGGGAATGAAGTGGGTGCCGAATTCAATCTTATTTACTGATGACACAGTGTTCATTGCAGAAAATGAAAGTGACTTACAAAATTTGGTTAGTGTTTTTGATTGTGTATGTAAAAGGAGAAAGCTGAAAGTAAATGTCAACAAAAGTAAAGTGATGGTTTGTGAGCGGAGTAGAAGTGAGGTTATGGATTTTGTATGCCAATATAGAGTGGGAATTGAATGTGAAAAAGAATGCAAAATAATTTTGAATGTTGAAGAAATGGAGGAGGTTAATGAGTTCAAGTACCTTGGATCAGTTATGTGTAAGCATGGTGGTACGGAGGGAGAGACAAGAGAAAGGGCATTGCAAGGAAAAAGGGTGGTAGGGTCTTTGGGATGAATCATGAATGGCAGAAGTGTGAGCATGGAGGTAAAGAGGGATTTGAGAAATACAATAATAGTACCAACCCTCACATATGCAAGCGAAACATGGGGCTGCAATGAAAGTCGGAGGTCTAGAGTGCAGGCAGTGGAAATGAGCTATTTGAGGAGTGCTTGTGGTGTGAGTAGAATGGATGGAATGAGTAATGAAAGTGTGTATGAGCATTTTGGAATGTGTCACGTGGGTGAAGGGAAGAAGTGTGGAGTGGTGGAAGATGTGAAGCGACAGACTTTGAAGTGGTTTGGTCACATGGAGTGAATGGAGGAGAGTAAGATGACCAGAAGGGTATATGTGAGTGAGATAGAAGGTGGGAATGTTAAAGGATGACCTCCAGTGAAATGGAGAGATAGGGTGCAGGAGTACGTTAGGGAGAGGGGGTAAAGATCCTTGAGAAACTTTGAGGAGGCAAGGAGGGAGTGTATGAATAGAGAGAGATGGAAACTCCTGCCGTGGCCATCCCCTGGTGGGAGCTCCTAGGAGCAGGCGTCGATGAAATGATGATGATGATGACATATATAGATGTCTGTAATGATGGATTTTGGTAACCGTAATAATGTACATTAAGTGGGATGTCATAGGCCGCGTCCACACAGGGAGCGAGAAACTTTAATACATAATAGCCAATGGAGGTGGCCACACTGGCAGCGAGCAGGTAATGGCGAGAAAGCTAGTTGATAAGAGAGAAAGAGAGGAGAGTTGACGATTAACTTTTCTGGCGCGAGATCGCTCGGTCAGGTGTGACATCACAGACATGCATTCATATTATTTGCCGTAACTCAACTCATACAATAGATAGGACATTTTGGTACCGTTAGATGCAGCAGTGATTGGAGAACTCGAATATGTTTGTGAAAGCTCAATAAAACAGGAACTTTATAAATAGTGATGAGTTGAAATTAAATAATCACTCCGTAATGTTTATAACACATTTTACATATAGTTACCATTTGCAGTGACTATGAAATAAGTACTAAAATAAACAATTCCATCTTATAGAGAAAAGCCTCCTGAACATGTTGGTGTATACAGATATTTCATAAAACGGCAAATAAGTGAGGCACGGAACTATTTATAAAAACATTTCACCTCATCCCTTGTTTGCGCCGACGTGCCGACGGGGGTGGGTGAGACCCTGGGTTAGAGGCTATACTGGTTTGCGGCAGTTTGCGGGCCTCGTTGCCATGACAACTCTCACCTCGCCTCGTTTTTCGTGTGGCCACAGAAACTCGCCTTGCCGCTCTTGCTAGCTTTCTCGCTCCCTGTGTGGCCGCGGCTATAGAGTGTTGTTTAGACTGTGCTGGTACTGTTAACTCCCTAATCTCCCTTATACCCACTTCAGGTAACGCTCCCTCTACACACACAGCTCCTCCCTGGCATACACTGGGGCCAGGCGCAGTAGTTGGGTGGTGAGGGGCGTCGGGGCACCACCACCACCACCAACAACAACAACATGGCACAAGTCGCCCACCACCTGGAGGAGAAGGAGAGGACACGGGATATAGAGATTGATGAGAACCTGACCTTCAGTGACCTGCTTCTGTCTGAGGCTGTCCTGTCTGGCCTGCATGCTGCTGGGTTCAGGCGTCCCAGCCCCATCCAGCTGGCGGCCATCCCGCTGGGGCGCTGCGGCCTGGACCTGGTGGTGCAGGCCAAGAGTGGCACTGGGAAGACTTGTGTCATGGCCGTCATAGCCCTGGAGGCTGTGAGCGCTGCCTCGCCAGCCACGCAGGTGCTGGTGGTGGCCCCCACACGTGAGGTGGCCGTGCAGGTGGCGCAGGTGGTGTCCACTCTGGCCGTGGCCATGCCAGGCCTCAACGCAGCAGCCTTCATAGGCGGCACCAAGCTGGCTGAAGACAGGACCAAACTGAGGCAGTGCCAGGTGGTGGTGGGCACACCCGGCCGCCTGGCCCAGCTGGTATCCCTGGGCCACCTGCGGCTGGAGTGTGTACGGCTGCTGGTGCTGGACGAGGCCGACAGGCTGCTGGAGGGAAACTTCCTAGTCCCGGTCATGGACCTGGCCCGGGCGCTGCCCCACAACAAGCAGGTGGGTTCTTGCTAACTGGAGTTTGTACATGGTTCAGTGAGGCTGAGAGCAGTGCTTCTTTTAACTCATCTCTGTGATATACATCTTCAGGTGTGCATGATTTTGACATATCATCATGTTTGAGTTTTGTGTGTCTTTAAGAGATAAGAAGAGTGTGAGGGACAGAGAGACAGACAGATATAAACAGGTGACAGAGAGCAAGCCCCCTCACCCCCCCATGTTTCAGGTGCTGTGCCTGAGTGCCACGTACTCAGAAGCTGCTGCAGCCCAGGCAGAAAGTCTTATGCGGTCCCCGTCACATGTTCGTCTTGGCCGCGAGTCCCCAGCACTGCTTGGGGTGAACCAGCTGGTGCGCCGGCTCCCCCCTGTAGCCACGCCCCCCCTACGACAGGCAGCCAAGACCACAGAGCTGATAAAGGTGCTGTCCAGAGTGACCTTCAACCAGTGCCTTGTGTTCTCAGGGTCACAGCTGCGTGCCGAGTCCCTCTGTCACCGCCTGAGGGCCGAGGGCTGGCCGGCGGCACACCTCACTGCCGCACAGTGTCAGGCTGAGCGCTTGGCCGCCCTCAAGGCACTCTGCACCCATCAGTGCCGTGTCCTGGTGGCCACGGACCTGGCAGCACGTGGCCTCGACTCACCACATGTCAATCTGGTCATTAGTCTTGACCTCCCACCCGACCCAGCCACGTACCTTCACCGGGCAGGCCGGGCGGGGCGCTATGGTTCCCGGGGGGCGGCCGTGACCCTGGTGTGCGGTCCCGAGGAGTGGTATGGGGTCAGGGCCATCGCTACCCTGGCCAACGTGAGGCTGTTGGTGGTGGGGCAGGAATGGCCGGGGAACTTGGCAACACACAAGATGGAGAGTTGGAAAAGGACTGGCTTGGAGAAGGCGGAGAAAGAAGAAAAAGCAGAGGAGGGAAAAGAGGAAGAAGGAGAAAAACATGAGCAAAAAGAACCAGAAGGAGAGAAAGATGTACATGACTCGGAAAATGAAAATAGGACTGAAGTAGTGAAGCAAAAAGAAACTGAGGACAGAAAGGAGGGAGAAGGAAAATCAAGGAACAGAGGAGGGAAACTGAAGGATGAGGATGGACTGATGAGCCTGGAGGAGGTGGAACACTTGCCCGAGGAGGAAGCAAGAGCCTGGCTGAAGGAACACAAACCCTACAGGAAGGAAGGTGGCCAGGGGAAGCAAGGACGTCAGGAGAATGGAGTAGTGGAGAAGGAGGAGCGCAAAGCAGCTGTGAGAGGTGAGAAGCATCTGAGTAAAGGTGTGAAGGAAGGAGGAAAGTACGAAGAGGCGAATGGGGACGTGAAGGAGAAGAAAGTGAGGAAGAAAAAACACACACATCAGAAAATAAAGAACCACAGACATGATTCAAGTGACAGTGAGGATGATGATGAGGAGGAGGAGGAGGAAGAGGAAAAAGAAAACAGGAAAGAACACAAAAGGCGCACACATAAAAACACTCCATGCAAGCCAAGCAAACAAACACAGAAGCAAGTACAGGAAAACAACAGCAACACAAACACCAAGGAAAACAAGTCGGAGGAGATCGAGAACAAAACCGTGGCAATGTCCCTCGTCAAAAGATTATGGAAGAGACCTCCGACCGTCACCATGTCCTACCCTCAGCTCCTCTCCGACTGCACACAACGCTACGACGCCCCCACGCCACCAGACACCTGCTTAAGAGTCCCGCCCTGGCCCGTACAAGCAGACCCAACCAAGGAGGAGGTGGCAGCCTTAGAAAAACACTTAATGGAGGTGAAAGAGGAGGCAAGGGCGAGGAAGGTGCCATTAGATGAGTTAGGGATAGATGCCTTGAGTGTTCTCACTGCTCTGATGGAGGGGAGAGAAGGGGGAGAGGTGCTTGGTGAGGAGACACAGGAGGCAGCTAGTGTGTCTAATGTATCACCGCCGCATGCAGCCGTCTCTCAACCACCACAGGAAACAGGTACTAGTGACACATCCTCCTCATCCGACTCGTCCTCATCATCCAGCAGCTCCGAGTACCCGACATCCGAACACTCCAAGGCTCGCAAGAAGCTCCTGTCATCTACCAGCGAGAGGAACCACTCAACGACAACAACCACCTCATCATCCACCGATTCCAAAGAGATGCCATCCGGCGCCAACCCAGAACACAGAGACTCAAAACACAAATCACCGTCGATGGAGTGTAAAAACCCACCGTTCGTATTTAGCGACAGACAGAGGCGTATTACTCCCCCCAGTGGTCAGGTTCTCCCCCCACACCCCACAAGAGACACTGGGCCTAACAGAGAACATCCACAGAGTGCCACAGGAACCCGCCCCAAGGATGAAAGGAAGCAACAGAAAGAGGAGAACAAGGCCGAGACGAAAGACCAGAAGAGTAAGAAGAAAAGGGAACCAATCACTAACAGCTACTCAGGTTACGGCAAGTGGGTGCCAGTTGACAAGGAGGAGGAGAAGAAGTGCCAGGAACAGAGCCAGGCGTATGACCAAGGCTATGAGGGACAGGACCATGCCTACAACCAGGGCTATCAGAACTACAACCAGTGGAATCAAGACTATTACCAAGAGGATCAAGGTTATGGCCAAGACTATGATCAGGAGTACCAGAATTATAACCAAAACCATGAACAGGAGTATCAAGACTACAACCAGGCCTACCAACCAGGCTACTATCAAGGCTACAACCATCACTACCCCTACACAGGAACAGCCGCATACGCACACACACCAAACACGCACTCAAACGCATACATCGAAAGTGCATGCAAGTTTGCGTCGATGATGGAGTATGTGACCACCATGGGCCGAGTGAGCTTGCAGGTGGCGCAGGACTACCATGGCAGGAACAAGGAGTGGCAGAGGCAGCAGGGGAGACACAGCAATGCACCTTAGCCTCCTCTATAATGGCTGTGGTGTAGGTGGTGGTATAGACAAGGGTTGGTATACTCAGATGCCTCCACCTCACACATCAAGTATTTCCATAGGCTGAGAAGGAGGTGAATCAAGTTGTAATGAGTGACTTTATTGGTTTGCGGTACAGAGGAATGATGAAACTACCACCAGGCTAACAAAACTACCCTTGGAAATGTACAAAACTCCCAACAGAGGAATTATGAAACTACCACCAGGCTAACAAAACTACCCTTGGAAATGTACAAAACTCCCAACAGAGGAATGATAAAACTACCCTTGGAAATGCACAATACTCCCAACAGAGGAATGATGAAACTATACCACCAGGCTGATAACACTACCCTTGGAAATGCACAAAACTCCCAACAGAGGAATGATGAAACTATACCACCAGGCTGACAAAACTACCCTTGGAAATGCACAAAACTCCTAGGAAACCCGTATCAAATGTGTGTGTGTTTGAGCCCTGAAAAGTGTAATAATATGAGTCGTATTATAAGACATTTCGCAGCCCAAGAACACCTATTTGACAAGGCTTTTGTAGGAGTTGTGGGCATTTCCAGGAGTAGTTTTATGACCCTTCCTCTGTACCCTGAACCTAAAAGAGCATATTTGACAAGGCTTTCGTAGGAGTTGTGGGCATTTCCAGGAGCAGTTTTATGACCCTTCCTCTGTACCCTGAACCTAAAAGAGCATATTTGACAAGGCTTTCGTAGGAGTTGTGGGCATTTCCAGGAGTAGTTTTATGACCCTGGTGGTAGCATGACCCTTCTTCAGTACCGTGAACCTAAAGAAACACACATTTGACAAGACTTTCGTAGGAGCTGTGGGCATTTCCAGGAGTAGTTTTATGACCCTGGTGGTAGTATGACCCTTCTTCTGTACCATGAACCTAAAGAAACACTCATTAGAACTAGACTGACCCCCACTTTGTCCTTTAGAAATAGATGATGTGAGCAGTGAAAGTGTCTTAAAATGCCGACCTATGACCTAATTGTACCACCACAGCCAAGGCCTTTTCATGCATATCTGGCTGTGATGTTTGGTGACACTGCTGAAGGGAGATTTAAGTAGTGTTGGTGCTGGCTATGATGAGTAAAAACATTGTACAAGATAATTAAGGTCTGAAAAAATATGGAAACTGAAATCTCAAAAAAAAGTTCATAGCAATTTTTCTTTCGTTACCAATTATTTTTTTATGTTTTGTTGAGAACAGAAATAGTAATCTTGGGCTCACTGTTTATCTTTGAAATGTTGAATGCCATGACTATTCCTATTTTACCATTCCATAATAAAGCAATAAGGAAAATCCACATCAGTATTTTTCACACATAATAATCTGCAAACTAACAAATACATTTACGTCATGAAATCAATACATCTCTTTATTTTTGCTACATCAGAACTAACCTCAGAGTATCATATTATTGTTTTTGTTTAAGTGTTGCAAAAAAATTTGTTCCGTCATTAACCCGTCCGCTGCTATTGGCATGGATTTGGCCTTCGCTGGTAGCCTGTAACATATACTCTCTGCCTCTGTGGTGGATGGTGGAGTGTTTCCCATGTGGTATTGGTGTGCTGGGTATCCCCTCCCAAGGTGCAGGACTTTACATTTTTCTTCACTGAATTGTAGCAGCCACTTTTTGTTCCATTCCTGTAGCTTGGTGATGCCTTCTTGTAGGAAAAGTTGTCATCTTAACCCGGTAGCAGCGGGGATCATGTTTCTTAATGGTCCCCCCAAGCAAGAAAAATGAGAAAAAATCACTCCTCACACAAACCATTTCATAATATATATCAAAGTATTTGTGATCAGATTATGTATCATCTATTTTTGGGGGTTTAAATCATGGCACAAATTTGGCCCGTCGCTGCTACACGGTAAAGCCATAAACTTGGCCCGTCGCTGCTACCGGGTTAAAGTGTTGAAAATACCTAACAGTTGTCATCTTAAGTTCTCCATCATGAATCCCAAACTAACATTAAACTTTGCAGTGAAGGAATGATAAAAAAAAAAATAACATAGGAAACAATACTGCAAAAACCTAGTAACAAAAAAATCTCTTGAATTATGGAACAGTTACAATACCGTCTTGCAAGGCTGTGGGGTGGGACGAGCAAAGCAAAATTCAGGACACACCACTGACGCACTTGAATATTTATAGTGGTGCGGAGAGTATGTGCATGTGGTTAGGCAGATCACAGACTCTTTCAAAGGCACTCATCTGGACCTTAACCCAGTAGCAGCGACGAGCCAAATTCGTGGCTTTACCGTGTAGCAGCGACGGGCCAAATTTGTGCCATGATTTTAACCCCTCAAAATAGATGATGCATAAACTGATCATAAATGCTTTGATATATATTATGAGATGGTTTGTGTGAGTGATGATTTTTTCTCATTTTTCTCGCTTAGAGGGACAATTAAGAAACATGACCCTCGCTGCTACTGGGTTAATACCACCACTGATGAACTCGTGAATATTTGCAGTGGTGTGGTGAGTGTGAGTGCATGTGTTGTGGTTAAATAGAGTCTCAAAGAACCACTCATCTGGACCTTAATACCACCACTGATAAACTCTTGAATATTTACAGTGGTGTGGTGAGTGTGTGTGTGCGTAAGTTGAGGCTGATCAGGTTCTTTCACACACTCTTCTGGAACTTGACACCACCAAACCGATTCAGAACAAGCCGCTGAAAACTACTTGAATATCCATGATCGTGTGGCGAGTGTGTGACAAGGGCGTAAAGGGAGGAACCATAAAAAACTACTGTCAATTGTTGTATGGGATATTTGGAAATGCATGTGTTGGGATTTTTATTTATTTATTTATTTTTTTTTTTGTATACAGGCAGCCATCGCTATACAATTTGTTTTTAGGAAAGGAAGCTGCTCAAGGGCGTAAAGGGAGGAACCATAAAAAACTACTGTCAATTGTTGTATGGGATATTTAGAAATGCATGTGTTAGGCTGATGAGATTTGTTCACACTCTTCTGGAACTTGACACCACCAAACCGATTCAGAACAAGCCGCTGAAAACCACTTGAATATCTGTGATCGTGTGGCTAGTGTGTGCGTACATGCGTTGAGGTCGATCACAGACTCACACACACTCTCCCAAATCTCAGCGCCACCATGCAAATTCAGAACAAGCCGCTGAAAACCACTTGAATATCTGTGATCGTGTGGTGAGTGTGTTTGTTCATGCGTTGAGGTCGATCACTCACAGACACTCTTCTGAACCTTACAATGTCAAGGAAGCGTTCTAAGCCACAGACAGACAACGACATCAACGGCGCTAAGCTTGCAAGAGGCTCCCCTACCCCTGTACTCGTCACCAGCAGCCCTTACTTCAGCAGGGGCGAGGTAGCAGGGGGAAGCCACGGAGAGGAACGGAGAGCAGGGACACTGAGGAGTCGGTTAATAGCAGGGAGAATATCAAAGGAAACGCCCCCTGTCCCCCTGCCTCACCCTGCCCGACCTCCCTTGCCTCTGTCCACCCCTGTGCAAAGTTGTGGGCCAGGAAGGAGGTTGACGGAGGAGTTTTTTTGACCAGGAGTGTGTCGAGTTGGCCAGGGCTCTGCTGGGTAAGGCTCTATGTGTGTGTCTGTGTGTGTATGTGTGTGTGTGTGTGTGTGTGTGTGTGTGTTTACCCATTTGGAGTATGTATGGTCTGAGGTATACTCGTGTGGTCCCATCTCCATATCTATAGTTGTCCAGTCTTTGTAAAGTGGCATCAGTTCCTATAAAAGAAGATAACCTAACCTAACCTAAGCAAGGCAGGCTAATGCAACCCTTTCATATTTTAAGGTACAAAAGAGTAAATTCATAACAAACTTCATCTAATCAAACAAATGCATATCATCAGTTCCTAATAAAAGCTAAGATGCCCCAAACCTAACCTTCCAAAAACAGGCCACAAATGCAACCCTCTCACATTTCAAGCTGCAAAAGAGTAAATTCATAACACAAACTTCATCTATCACAATCAAAGAAATACACAAAAACAGTTCCCATTAAAAAGCTAAGTTACCCCAAACCAAACCTTCTAAAAACAGGCCACAAATGCAACCCTCTCACATTTCAAGCTACAAAAGAGTAAATTCATAACACAAACCTCACCTAAACAAAACAGTAGACGACCCTACTAATAAGCTAAAGGGCCATATTCTTTGACATACATTTTGGCAGCCAGGCTTTTGTAGGAGTTTTGGGCATTTCCAGCGGTAGTTTTCTGAGCCTTGTAGTGAGCTGATCATTTCTCTGAACCTGAAAAAACACTCATTAGAACCTGACTGCTCTACTTTTTTAGCCTTTTGAAATAGTTGATGTGAGAGGTGGAAACATTTGAGAATACTAATACTGAAAATACTAATGCCCCAAACCTAACCTTCACAAGACGACACCACTAATACCCTCTTCCTTCCTCCCTCGTCCGCAGGCAAGGTGTTGGTGCGGGTGGTGGAGGGCCAGAGGGTGTCGGCGAGGGTAGTGGAGACAGAGGGG
The DNA here is from genome assembly GCF_024679095.1 of Eriocheir sinensis. Lineage (NCBI taxonomy): Eukaryota > Metazoa > Arthropoda > Malacostraca > Decapoda > Varunidae > Eriocheir > Eriocheir sinensis. The sequence continues at coordinate 9,366,801 of NC_066550.1, read as the reverse complement.
TATCTCGGAGGGCCCGACGCAGCCTCTCACAGCAGCGGGGGGAAGCGCACACCCAGGAATGAGCCCATGTACATGAAGCCGGGGACTGCCTATGTGTACAGCATCTACGGCATGTATCACTGCTTCAATGTGTCCAGCAGAGGTGAGGAGGGCAGTGGATGAGAGAATGAATGAACAGAGTAATGGATGAACAGAACAATGGATGAATGAATGGAATGGAGTGGCTGACTGAAAGAGTGGAATGGACGAATGAATGAATGAAGTGAAATGGATGAATGGAACAAACTCGGTATTCATGCAAATGGAGGAATGAGTCTGAATGAATGAAAAGTAATGGATGGATGAATGAATGAGTGAGTGAAGTGAAATGGATGAATGGAACAAACTCGGTATTCACGCAAACGGAGGAATGACTGAATGAATGAAAAGAGAGTAATGGATGAATGAGTGAATAAAGTGAAATGGATGAATGGAACAAACCCAGTGTTCATGCAAATCGAGGAATGACTTATGAATGTGGATGGTCGATGCTTAATTATGGTGTTCCGGGGCTGTGACATATACGGCTGACTGGCATATTGCACACTCCTATTCTTTCGTATCTTTGTGTAGTGTTCGATTGCGTACGTGGCCGACCGACTGACTGTATGATTATGTTAGTTTAATTCTCCTCATACAGTCGTTCCTCAAATAGTACGGTTTCCAATAGTTAGGTTTTGGTTTTATGTGGATTTTCTAAGAAGATTTTTTCGGATTTTTAAATTTTCCAACGAGCAGGAAATTTAAAAATCCTCAAAGATCTTCAATGACAATCCATATAAAACTGAAACCGAACTATTGGAAAGCGTACTATTTGAGGGATGACTGTATATGTTAGCGAGACTTCCTTCCATACAGTGTTAATATTCCCTGTATATGTTAGCAAGACTTCCCACGTATTGTAACTCAACCACCACTTTTTAACGAACAATGAAGAGGAAGTGTTGCTAACGTGCCAAAGGAGGATGAACACTTAACTTAGGCTGGCTTTGTACATGTCTGAGTGGTGCTACGACTGAGTGACTGATTGTGTGTAGTGAGGGAATGCTTGTAGGTGTCATATTCTTAACCCGGTAGCAGCGGGGATCATGTTTCGCAAAGGCCCCTCTAAGCGAGAAAAATTAGAAAAAATCACCACTCATGCAAGCCATTTCATAATATATATCAACGCATTTGTGATCAGTTTATGCATCATCTATTTGGGGGGGTTTATATCATGGCAAAAATTTGGCCCATCGCTGCTACTCGGTAAAGCCATAAATTTAGCCCGTCACTGCTACACGGTAAAGCCATAAATTTGGCCCATCATTGGTACACGGTAAAGCCACAAATTTGGCCCGTCGCTGCTACTGGGTTAAACATTTTGGCACTGAACCTCACTTATTTGACAAGGCTTTCGTAGATGTTTTAGGCATTTCCAGGGGTAGTTTTATGACCTTTCCAGTAGTTTGACCCATCTTCTGTACCAGGAATCTAAAAAAACACTCATTAGAACTCGACTGACCTCGTTTTTGGCCTTTGGAAATACTAGTTGCTGTAAGAGGCAAAGGCGTCTGACGATACGGGCCAAGGTGCCATTGCGTAATTATAATTGTTAGAGGTGAAGAACTTAGTGTTTACCTGACTGGATAACTAAAGGTGTACAAAATGACTCTTCCATCTACATACACCCGACCAATATTTTTTTCTTTGAGTTTTGTGCATGTTTGTATTTGTGTTTGTTTGCCGTTCTTGGTTGAAAGTCGAAAATAAAGAGAAACAGTTAAATAATGGTAAGGAAGGGAGACCAGGGAGAGAGAGACCAAAGCAATAAAAGGCATCAGAGGTTTAAAAAGTAAAGAGAAAATGTGTTTGTACATGTGTGTGTGTCGAACTAATTCCTTTCATCACTATCAAAATCAAAGAGCAATACAAAGCGTCAGAGGTCTAAAGAAGAGAAACCGTGTCTGTGTGTGTGTCTAACCAATCAATCCTTCCGTCCCTGTATCAATATCCATGTCAGGCAGCACCAGAGACCTAAAGAGGAAATGTGCCTATATGTGTTTCTTACCAATCAATCCTTCCATCACTGTATCAGTATCCATGTCAGATGTCTTAATAATCATTCCTTCATCCCTCTATCAATATCTGTGCCTATGTATGTCTTAACTAATCATTCCCTTCATCCCTCTATCAATATCCATGTCAGGCAGCACCAGAGCCCTAAAGAGGAAATGTGCCTATATATGTCTTAACTAATCATTCCCTTCATCCCTCTATCAAAATCTATGTCAGGCAGCACCAGAGACCTAAAGAAAAGGAAATGTGCCTGTATGTCTTAACTAATCATGCCCTTCATCCCTCTATCAAAATCAACGTCAAAGAGTTACAGTGCATCAGTTCTAAAGAAGATGAGTAAAATGTGTATATATGTGTCTTAAGTAAACATTCCCTTCATCCCTGTATCAAAATTAATGCCAAAGAGATACACACACTAGCGCCTCATCCCTACTGCCTCCTCTCTCCTAGGGGATGGTGCGTGTGTGTTGGTGAGAGCTGCTGAGCCCCTGGAAGGCCTGGAGGTGATGGTGGAGGGGCGGGGGAAGCGGAGAGGGGCCAGCGCACCCCCACTCAAACCCCACCAGCTGTGCAATGGCCCTTCCAAGCTGTGTCAAGCCCTCGCACTCACAAAGGTAGGGGACGAGGGTAGAGTGGGAGGTGTTGATAATGAAATGAAACAATATAAAAAAATGCATACCAAACAAAGGAAGGAAAGATATTATGATACAGTGGATAGCTTAGGTAGGGTGTTATTTAGAGTGGAATAAGGTGCCTTAGAAATCAGTATAGATGTTGTGGAGTAAGTATTCTGAAGTAGTGAAAAATAACAGATCATGTAGTGTAAGATATTATGATAGAGTGGATAGCTTAGGTAGGATGTTATTTAGAGTGGAATAAAGCGCCTTAGAAATAATTATAGATGTTGTGGAGTAAGTATTCTGAAGTAGTGAAAAATAACGGATTATGTAGTGTAAGATATTATGATACAGTGGATAGCTTAGGTAGGGTGTTATTTAGAGTGGAATCAGGCGCCTCAGAAATCAATATAGATGTTGTGGAGTAAGTATTCTGAAGTAGTGAAAAATAACAGATCATGTCGTGTAAGATATTGTGATAGAGTGGATAGCTTAGGTAGGGTGTTATTTAGAGTGGAATAAACCACCTCAGAAATCAATATAGATGTTGTGGAGTAAGTATTCTGAAGTAGTGAAAAATAACGGATCATGTCGTGTAAGATATTGTGATAGAGTGGATAGCTTAGGTAGGGTGTTATTTAGAGTGGAATAAACCACCTCAGAAATCAATATAGATGTTGTGGAGTAAGTATTCTGAAGTAGTGAAAAATAATAGATCATGTCGTGTAAGATATTGTGATACAGTGGATAGCTTAGGTAGGGTGTTATTTACAGTGGAATAAGGCAACTCAGAAATCAATATAGATGTTGTGGAGTAAGTATTCTGAAGTAGTGAAAAATAACAGATCATGTAGTGTAAGATATTGTGATACAGTGGATAGCTTAGGTAGGATGTTATTTAGAGTGGAATTAGGCACCTTAGAAGTAATTATAGATGTTGTGGAGTAAGTATTCTGAAGTAGTGAAAAATAACGGATCATGTCGTGTAAGATATTGTGATAGAGTGGATAGCTTAGGTAGGGTGTTATTTAGAGTGGAATAAAGCACCTCAGAAATCAATATAGATGTTGTGGAGTAAGTATTCTGAAGTAGTGAAAAATAACGGATCATGTAGTGGAAGATATTATGATACAGTGGATAGCTTAGGTAGGGTGTTATTTAGAGTGGAATTAGGCACCTCAGAAATCAATATAGATGTTGTGGAGTAAGTATTCTGAAGTAGTGAAAAATAACGGATCATGTAGTGTAAGATATTATGATAAGAGTGGATAGCTTAGGTAGGATGTTATTTAGAGTGGAATTAGGCACCTCAGAAATCAATATAGATGTTGTGGAGTAAGTATTCTGAAGTAGTGAAAAATAATAGATCATGTCGTGCAAAGTAAGAGCAGAAGCAATTGCAATAAATCCGTAACATTGGTAGCAGTAAAAGAAAGACGAAGAAGTGGCAATAAAAGAAGGAAAAAGTAACAAAAAAGAGACAAGGAAGAAGGAGTAAAAAAAGACAAAAGAGAATCAGCAAAAGAGAAAGAAAAAGAAGAGAAAGAGGCACAAAAAAGAAGAAATCGAGAAGAGGAAGTAGAGTTAGAAAAGAGAAGTAACAAAATAAGAACAAAGAAACTAACAGTAAAAGGAAGACAAAAAAAAAAAAAAAAAAGTAACAGGAAAAGAAAAACAAAGAACAAGAAGGAGTAGCAATAAAGATAATAGGCACAAAACTAAAATTATTAATATCTAAACCACCATCTATTTATTCATTTCCGTATTTCCAGGACTCGGCGAACAAGTTAGATCTGTCTGTGTCGGAGGAGTTCTGGGTGGAGGAGGAGGAGGAAGAGCTGAAGAAGGAAGAGGCAGAGGAGGGATGCGATGGAGGAAGAGGAGGAGGAGCGGCACAGGATAAGATCGTGGTGAGTGCAAGGATTGGTGTTGACTCTTATGGCGAGGAATGGGCGAAAAAGCCTCTCAGGTTCTATATTTTGGGGAACAAGTGTGTGAGTGTGAGGGACAAGGAGGTGGAGAAGGGAATGCTGGGCTGAGAGAGAGAGAGAGAGAGAGAGAAAGAGAGAGTGTGTGTGTGTGTGTGTGTGTGTGTGTGTGTGTGTGTGTGTGTGTGTGTGTGTGTGTGTGTGTACTTGACAAAAAAGAGAAAGGATGATTAGGTAATACGAGACCAAAAAATGTGCATACTTTTAAGACCACAAAATACACTTACTGGACCCACTGAAATGACCACCACCACCACCACCACAACAATCTCACTCAAACCTCCTTTACACATATATTTTGACACACACATGCACACACACACACACACACACCTGCAATATATAATGTAATCAAATGTGTTTCAAATGTGCATAAGCATTTATTTAATTATTTTTTGTACTGAGATAAGTCTAATTTAGCTAATGTAGTTTTGTACTGAGGTGATAAAAACAGAATACAAAAACATCGTAAATAATTCCATCCTTTGCTGTGGTAATTTAAGGCAGTGTATGGAATGACCACCCTATCAATACCTTATACACACCCTGCCAAGCCTCACATCCTCCCTTACCCTACACTTTCCCATCTAAAATCACACCCCTCCTTCCCCTTCCCCTATCCCGATCCCCTGCTGTAAATACCTCACTCCCTGCCATTATACCCATTCACCCCCTGCTGTACTACTCTTTCTTACCCTGTCATTACCCTACACACATACCCTGTCAAGCCTCACAGCCTCTATCACATCCCCTCTTCCCCTGCAGTTCATACCCCTCATCCTACCATTACTTGTCATTCATTTTCACTACATGTCTAAACCATCTCAGAGCACACCAGTCACGAATATGCACAGTGGAAATGACCAATATAAGAGGTGTATGTTATGCGTTAAGGTGGGTTGGAGGGAGTAACAGTGTACATAAATGTTTTGGTGGGTGAAACAGTGATGCAGTGTGTGGAGTGCTTGAATGGGTGATATGTGGTACTCTTGAGATAGTTTGGACATGTGACGGGCTGTATTACAAGGCAAACCCGGGAAGTTTCGGGTTCCTACAAAGGTCGGTTTAGGGGTCGTACTACAGGTCCAATCCAAGAAGTTTCAGGTCCCTACAGAGGTATTCATCCCGAACTCTGTAGGGACCCGAAACTTCTTGAATTGGACTTGTAGTACAGCTCCTAAACCGATCTTTGTAGGGACTCAAAACTTTTTGGGTTTGACTTGTAGTACTGCCCGTGATAAGAATGAATGACGCACTGTGGAAGCAATCAAAGTGTGGGAGAGATTTGGTGTGGATGAAATGGCAAAGTGAATGTATAGTGGAGTGGTTGAATGAGATAATTTGAACATACGATAGAAGAGTGAATGATAAAAACTGATAAAATGATAGAAAAAAATTGATGAGGATGACTTTGTGTAGAGAGCGTAAGAGATACCAGTGAAATAAATACATAGAAAGGATAAGCACTAGTGAGGGTTGGCAGACAGGGGAATGATGAGCCAAAGGGCGATGCTGGAATAGGGAAAGCTGGAGTTGTTTCCGCTGTGGCTACTCGATTGTGAAAAGCTTCAGTGAGGGGAAAAGGCATTGGAGTTGTAAATAGATAGAACAACCCATGTTAACCCGGTAGCAGCGGGTAAATACATTAAAAAAAAAAGTGGATGATGGTAAGATTAAACATACCGTCATTACCCTGAATATAACTTGCGTGTAAAATATAAATACATAAAAGAAAAAAAAGTTGATGGTAAGATTAACCTGATAGTATGGGGGATCATGTTTCTTAATGGTCCCTCTAAGTGAGAAAAATGAGAAAAAATCATCACTCACACAAACCATTTCATAATATATATCAAAGCATTTGTGATCAGATTATGTATCATCTATTTTTTGGGGTTTATATCATGGCACAAATTTGGCCCGTCGCTGCTACACGGTAAAGCCACAGACTTGGCCCGTCGCTGCTACCGGGTTAATATTGAACAGCCACGGCGACATCACACTTCACAACACTCATTTGGCAGCATTCCTTCTTCACCCTTTTTCTAAGATTAAGAGGATGAGCATAAATTAAACACCTAGTTATAATACTTGCAAACTTTTAATAATTGTACAAACAGGAATACAATGTTCGGAGGCTTTGGTAAGGCAGGCCATTATTCTGACACAGGAATAGCAGCATATTCCTTAAAAAACACAGGCTAGATATGCTACACACACACACACACACACACACACACACACACACAAAAAAAAAAAAAAAAAAAACTACTATATATAACAACCCTACATCATACATACATACGCACACACATACATATTTAATACTTAACCCAACACCTAAGTCACATATATTAGGTTTGTCTGCATAAATAAGCCATAAAATAGATAATCTCATGTTGTGTTGTCCCTGGCAGTGTCTTAATATACATACTTATGTCTCCCGGATACTTATGTACACTTATAAAGGGGTTTGTTAGTAATGACAGAACCACATAAATATAGAGGATTAATGTTTGTCAGTGGGGAAAATAACAAACCTCCACATTATATCTCGGGAATAAGTTGCCATCTTCATATTTTTGTACATTTAAACATTGAAAAAAGCCTTTGGGGGGAGTAAGAAAGTCGGGAAACTCGTCAGTCAATCAAACGGTTAAATCCACAAACATACGTATAAATTAATTATTTCACTGATGATATTTACGTTGTCTGTTGACTGATAAAAGAAGGAGAAGCAAAGACAGTAAAGGAAGGGTGGTGATAAAAGGGGGAGAAAGGAGGAGGAAAGAGGAGGAGGGGCAGAAACAGTAAAGGAAGGGCAATGATGTAAGTAGGGGGAAGGAGGAGCAGAAAGAGGGTGAAAGAAGGGGTGTAATGAAAGTGGGAGGAAGAAGAAGCACAGACAAAGTAAAGGAAGGGCAGTGATGAAAGATGGATGAAGGAGGAAAAAGGAGGAGGGGCAGAAACAAAGTGGAGGAAAGTCAATGATGAAAGAGGGAGGAAGAAGAAGGTAAACAAAGTGGGAAGGAGCACAGACAAAGTAAAGGAAGGGCAGTAATGAAAGACGGATGAAGGAGGAAAAAGGAGGAGGCGCAGAAAGAGTACAGGAAGGTCAATGATGAAAGAGGGAGGAAGAAGAAGGTAGACAAAGAAGCGGAGACAGAGTGGAGAAACGGTAATGATAGAAGCGGTGAGGATGGGCGAGTACATGAGTAAAAAGATTAAGATAAGAGACGAGTGAAGAAACTGGGAGAGATAAAACAAGAGGCTGCAGTGAACAGGATAGAGAGATAAGGTGACTGTGGGAGATAGAAGATGGGGAGGCAGTGACAGTACAGAGACAAGGAAACAACAAAAGAGAAGATGAAAGAAGGGAAAGCAAGGTGTGAGGATTGAGTTTATCTGTAATGAACTTTAAAAAAATAAAGATGGAGAGGAAAAAAGAAAGATTGCAGGAGACAGAAGAAGTGAATGCAGCGAACAGTACCGAGATAAGGAGACAGAGGGAAAGAGAAGATGAGGAGGGGAAAGCAAGGTGTGAGATTTTAGGGTTTATCTGCATTATGTTAAAAGAAATGAAGAGGAAAAAAGAAAGATCGCGGAAGACAGAAGATGGGAAGCAATGGACAGTACCGAGATAAGGAGACAGAGGGAAAGAGAAGATGAGGAAGGGAAAGCAAGGTGTGAGATTTTAGGGTTTATCTGCATTATGTTAAAAGAAATGAAGAGGAAAAAAGAAAGATCGCGGAAGACAGAAGATGGGACGCAATGGACAGTACTGAGATTAGAATAAGAGAGGAAAAGAAAAGATGAAGAAGGGAAAATAAGCTGTGAGGATTGAGTTTATCTGTAATGTACTAAAAAAGATGTAGAGGAAAGAGAAAGACAGCAGGAGATAAAAGATATATTGGCCAGTCTAGAGATAAGGGAGTGACTGAGAGCAAAAGGAAATGTAGAAATGAATTTGGAAAGATGAGGAAGGGAAAGCAAGGTGTAAGAGGTTGAGCTTATCTGCAATGAACTTAAAATAAAACTGGAGAGGAAGAGAGAAAAAAGAAAGGACAACATATAGTGGACTGTATAAAGATAATGAGGTGGCTGAGAGCAAAAGAAGATGTAGAAGTGAATTATAAAAGATGAAGAGGGGAAAGCAAGGTGTGAGCATTGTTATCTGGAATGTATAAAGAAAACAAGAAAGGTGAAAGAAAAAAAAAGGAAGAAAAGGTACAATTTGACATATCTTCCCAATACTACTCTTTACAATCTCTCTCTCTCAGGCCCTGTAGAGTTGGGCGGGCATCAGTCTCTGTAGTTTGATGCTGTCCCAGACCCAGCCTTCTCGCACCCACACCCCCGCCCCCTTCGTCCCACCTGTGTCCTGGAAAAGAGAGGCTCGTTAATTTTTTTTTCTTTTTACAATAAAGGAGACTGCTCAAGGGCAACAAAAAGTACAGAAAAAAAATGCCCACTACTCACCGCTCCATAATAGACAGAAGTAAAGAGTGGCCAAAAGAGAGGTCAGTGCAAGTAATGGGGGAGGAAAGGTAACAAAAACAGTGATGATATATAAGGAACACATTGATTTACACTATTAACCCGGTAGCAGCGACGGGCCAAATTTGTGCCATGATATAAATCCCCAAAAATAGATGATACATAATCTGATCACAAATGCTTGGATATATATTATGAAATGGTTTGTGTGAAGGGTGATTTTTTCTCATTTTTCTTTTCTCACTCGGGGGGACCATTAAGAAACGTGATCCCCGCTGCTACCGGGTTAAAGGACACAATACTTTTTTTTGCAGCAAGGGAGGCAACTCAAGGGCAAAAAACAAAAATAATAAAAAGACACTGCCACTAACAAAAGAAAAAAGAACGAGAAGCCAGATAAGAGGTTGTATAGTACATCTTCCTTGTTGTCTCTCTAATTTCCTTCATCATAATAATCAGTTAATTAATCACTAAGGTAGAAATGCAAAGTCTTGGTGGCCATTTAATTCATAGCTTCACTTAGGTTCAAGTCTAGACCATAGGGTTTGTGTAATCTGAACACCAATGTAAATCTATGTAAATCTCTCACCTGTTTGGAGGTAATGATGTGAGTTGCTTCATTAGCCCGGTAGTCAGGTAACACCTCGCCTCCATACCTGTGTTAGGCTCGTTAAGGAAAAAAACGATAAACATCACAAGACACTTGGCTCAGACTCTAGAGAAGACAACCAATAGTTCCCCAAAACACCAAACAAAATCATCACTTCAAGACGATCAACACATCAAAAAACACAATCAACACTTCAACACATTCACCTTTGCTGACTCACTAACACACTTGACAACACAATCAACACTTCAATACGATCAACACATCAAAAAACACAATCAACACTTCAACACATTCACCTTTGCTGACTCACTAACACACTTGACAACACAATCAACACTTCCCCAACACCTGGATCTTAAACCTCTCCACAATCTCAATTTTGGCTTCCTTTTCCATTATTCACTAGAGCATACACACCCACCCTTATATATATATACCCTTCACCCACACAACCCTTGATTCATGTCCATCCAATCCTGTCCACTCGAATATTGCACGCTTTTTTCCTGTACTCCTTTTAAATTCTTGCCCATACCACTCCTCTGCTCTCTCACCCCATTTTCATTATCACTTACATAATCAACTATACCACAAACTTTTAGGTATCTTTCATCAGTATCTAAATGTCTACCTTTCTTACAAGCAATATCATTATTTCTCTCCTCTTACAACACATTTCACACGTTCAACCCTAGGGCGCTCCTCTATCCTTCCCTTCCCTAATTTACTCAAAGTATACCACAAGGGGAGAAATAGTTACCTTCAATGTTTAGTCAGATAACTTTTATGGGAAAAATTGCATAACAAATTGTTGGTACGTATATAAGTTTTCAAATGCATATAAAATCAATGGTACTTAGGCTTTGAAAACATACAAGACAACTTGCATGCCTCTCTCTCTCTCTCTCTCTCTCTCTCTCACACACACACACACACACACACACAGCTAATTTGAACACTCTTTTACAAGTTAAACATTAGCAACTGCTTGAGAAGGCCCCCCTAAAAAAATAAAGTATATCTGGAATTCTAAATATTATATATATATATATATATATATATATATATATATATATATATATATATATATATATATATATATATATATATATATATAAAAACTGCAAAAATCTGACAGCTCAAGGCGATTAAAGTTGGATTTATAGATAATTACTGTGGCAGTAATATTGATGAAGTAAAAAAAATAGGAACATGAGTGTGTGTGTGATGATGCAATGCTTTGAATCAAGATAACGTAATGTGCTATCAGTCAGAGGCCTCCGGGAGGAAGAGGGAGAAGTTTCTTTTGGTAAACCTTGACCACTGCGATAACATTTGTTATGTCATCCTGATAAGAAAAGCGTAATTTCATCATAGGTCTAGCTCTCTCAGGAGCAGGCGGGGCATTCAAAACAAGGTACTTCATATTAACATTAATTTAGTCAGTCCTTGCCCTTCTTCCGCCCTCACGTGTGTGTGTCTGTGTGTATGTGTTATGTGAGTGTGTGTGTGTGTGTGTCCACACAGGCGGGCCTCAGAACGGCAACGCGGGGTCGGGGGCGTCGAGGGCGAAGCCGTGGCGGCGCAAGGCGGCCAGGATGTCCCTGTAGATGGCGGGGTTCTCGATGGTGGGCGGCACCTTGATGGGCTTGTCGCGGGCCAGGTCGGCGAGGGTCTTTCTGGCGGTCTTGCCGGAGCGGGTGCGGGGCAATCCAGGGACGGCCACGGCCAGGCGGAAGGCCGCCACGGGGCCCACAACCTCCCGCACCGTCTGCACCACCTCCCGCGCCACCTGGTCCTCCTCGGCCGCCCCCACCTCGCCCTCCACCACGAACAGGCCCAGCGGCACCTCGCCCTTGAGGCTGTCAGGCACGCCCACCACGGCGGCGTCCAGCACGCGGGGGTGGGCCAGCATGGCCTCCTCCAGGGCCAGTGTGCTCAGCCGGTGCCCCGCCACGTTGATCACGTCGTCGTCCCGCGCCCGCACGCCCACGTACCCCTGAGCGTCCACCACGCCGGCGTCCATGGTGTCGTAGTAGCCGGGGAACTTGGTGAAGTAGGTCTCGGTGAAGCGGTCCCTGGCGTTGTAGAGCGTGCTCATGAAGCCCGGCGGCATCGGCATGCGGCACGCCAGGCGGCCCAGCTCCCCGGGGCCCGCCTCGCTGCCGTCGTCGCGCAGCACCCGGACGTCGAACCCCATGAAGGCCTTGCCCGAGGCGCCGCGCGGGGGCCGCATCGGCATGCCCAGGCCCACACAGTGCGCCGTGATGGCGTACCCTGTCTCCGTCTGCCACCAGTTGTCCAGCACCGGCGTGCCGAAGGCCCCCTCAGACCACACGCGCGTGTCGTGGTCCAGCGGCTCGCCGGCCACGAAGAGGCAGCGCATCGAAGAGGTGTCGTGGGCGGCGGCGTGAGTGTGCTGGGGGTCGCTGTGCATGATGGAACGCAGTGCGGTGGGCGCCGTGAACATGCCCGTCACACCGTGCTGCGCCACCACGCGGAAGAACTGGCCCGCGTCGGGCGTGCCCACGGGCTTGCCCTCGTACACCACGGTGGTGTTGCCCGCCAGCAGCGGCGCGTAGCAGATGTAGGAGTGGCCCACGATCCAGCCCAGGTCCGAGGCGGCCCACCACACCTCGCCGGGGTTCATGCCGTAGATGGTCCGCATGGTCCAGGACAGCACGGCCGCGTGGCCCCCCGAGGGCCGCACCACGCCCTTAGGGTTGCCCGTGGTCCCCGAAGTGTACAGCACGTAGCAGGGATGGTCGGAGGACACGGGCACGGCGTCGTGGGGCCGCGCGGTGGCTACCAGTTCTTGCCAGTCCAGGTCGCGCGGCGCAGTGAGGGCGGCCTGCGGCAGGCCGTCCCGCTGCAGCAGAACTACATGCTCGGGCTTGTGGGTGGCCAGCTGGATGGCCTGGTCCAGGATGGGCTTGTACTGCACATGACGCGAGGGCTCCACGCCGCACGAGGCAGACAGCACCACGCGGGGCCCCAGGTGGGATATGCGTGTGGCCAGCTCGGGGGCCGCGAAGCCACCGAACACCAGGGAGTGGATGGCCCCGAGGCGCGTCACGGCCAGCATGGCCACCACGGCCTCGGCGATCATGGGCATGTAGATAAGCACCGTGTCGCCGCGCCGCACGCCCAGCCGCGCCAGGCCACCAGCCAGGCGCGCCACGGCGTCCTGCAGCTGGGCGTAGGTGAGGGTGGTGAGGGAGCCCGTGACGGGGGAGTCGTGGATCACCGCCAGCTGGTCGCCGCGCCCCGCCGCCACGTGCCTATCCACGGCATTGTGGCACGTGTTAATCTCGCCGCCCACGTACCAGCGCGTGAAAGGCCGCTCGGTGTCGTCCAGCACCGTGTGGTAGGGCGTGTGCCACTCCACGCCACGCCCCACCTCGTCCCAGAACGCCTCGGGCTCAGTCAGGGAGCGGCGGTGCAGCTCCTCGTAGCTGCCACTCGGCCCCGCCCCCAATACACTGTACCGCCGCCCGCACGGCGCCGAGCAGCCCGCAGCAGCACACTGGCCCGCGCCCACCGCCCTCCGCAAATCCAGACGACGTGCCAGCCGTTCCGTCAGGCGTAAGGCAGCCATGGTGAGACGGGCGGCTACAGGTGGATATGGGTGGGACTATTGAGGTCACTGTTCCTCGTCGCGGCGGGACTGGCGTGGTTGTCAAGTAGTCAAGCGCGGCGCGGCAGCGACACCCGCAGTAGAAAGACCGTACGGCCTGCGGCGACCCTACACCCTGCCTGTTGCTGCCCTCGGTCATCCCTCCCCCCAACACACACACACACACACACACCTTTCCCCGCCGCACTCCACGCCCTTTACCCTGCACGCCCTACAAGAGGCCCAGTTCACGCACGCTAGTATTGTAAAGGGTGGTGGGCATTCTACCACCATGGTGGTGGGTGATAGCGGGGGGGGGTGCGTACCTCTAGGGAGGGTGTGGATTGTACGTCTGGCAACTGGGGATGTAGACGACCTTGCCACTAGAATTCACATCACAACAAACGGAATATCATGGTCTAATGTAAAAATCCTTGAGGTGATGTATTGAGGTGCCCCGTTCTCCGATTGAGGCTTCAACACCACACGCTCCTCAGCCACACAACACAAACACTAACACAAATACGCAAAAACTGAAAGAAAAAAAAAGAAGAAAACATAGACCCCTTACTCGCATATTTCTCACTCGTTAGTTGCTACGCCTCATTGTACAAAAATAGCAAGAAATAGTGACCTGCTCTCTCTCTCTCTCTCTCTCTCTCTCTCTCTCTCTCAAAAGGATACGCCACGATGTACCGGGTGAGCACGTCCCGCTCCGTCAGGTCCTGCGGCAGCACCACCAGGGCCCCCACGAAGACGTCCGGGAGGGGCTGCAGGGGAGGAGAGGAAGTGATCAAGTGAATGAGGGACACACACACATGGAGGGGAAGGGGGAGGGGGGGGGAACCGCAGGGGAGGAGGGATGAAGTGCATTGTCACACACACACACACACACACACAGAGGGGCTGCAGGGGCGGTGAGAAAGAGATGAAGTGGATGAGGGGGACACACACACACACACACACACACACACACACACACACACACACAGGAAAGGGCTACAGCTAGAGGAGGAGAGGGAGGGAAGTAGAGAATGAGGGACACACACACACACACACACACACACAGGAAAGGGCTACAGCTAGAGGAGGAGAGGGAGGGAAGTAGAGAATGACGGGGACACACACACACACACACACACACAGGGCTAGGGGGTGGGGGGGGGAGGGAGAGGAGAAGGGCAAAGGACGCAAGTGAGGGAAAGAAAAAATACTGTGGAAATATCACGGACAGTACATGACGAGTGAACTATATCGTTGTGAGAGCAGGTGGGTCGACCCGTGTGTCCTCCAAGGCCGTGACGGAGAATTAATGCCAGCGGAGGGGGCGAGGTCAGTCTTGGCGGGTCGTCTCTTCAATGGGGTGTTAGGTATGATCACGATATATTTTACTTCACAGAGTATAGAACCTTATCATGAGAGAGAGAGAGAGAGAGAGAGAGAGAGAGAGAGACCCCAGCGGCGGGCCGTTGCCCGCTCATCGACATATTTGTATTAAATTGCACTAAGATGTAAAAATAAAAGAGAGAGAGAGAGAGAGAGAGAGAGAGAGAGAGAGAGAGAGAAAGGCATGAAGTATGGTTGGAATTTCGATGCGGTACTCCGGTACGGGTACTATATTACGTTCGTCTTTATATTAAGGTTCTATATACTTTGAGAAGGGTATGGTAGGAAAGTACGATTATTCTTTCGTACTCAATTCGTACCACATCCGTACCCAAAGACAGAATCGAGTTGCCGGGGGCAGTAGGCCGCTGTCGTCGCGGCGTCACCACGCCTCAGCGGCCTCACTGGTGTTCTCAGCCCAGGGTGCGTGGGCGTGGGCGGTCTAGGATTATCCTTCGGGTCAATGGGCTGTGACGCTAATTAAGACCCCGTGGTCATCGGAGCTCCCCCTCTCACTCAGGTCACTTCCAGGCCAACATTCAGGCATTTCAGTGTGCTCACTGACACCTGTCCACGTATGTATATATATATATATATATATATATATATATATATATATATATATATATATATATATATATATATGTGTGTGTGTGTGTGTGTGTGTGTGTATATATATATATATATATATATATATATATATATATATATATATATATATGTTATGTGTGTGTCTATATATATATATATATATATATATATATATATATATATATATATATATATATATATATATATATATATATATAGAGAGAGAGAGTAATTCACCACGACTTGATCACGTGTTGAACTCGTCATCACCAGCAACTATCCTTCCTGTGACTGAAAGGCCTAGTCGATCTTTGAGCACTGCCCGGGCCTTCACACACCACACACCCAACTCTCTTGCTCAAAAGGGACAGCAACCACTCTTCTCAGCAGGGAGGAAAAAAAAAAAAAAAAAAAACTGCTGCCTGAGCGGGACTTGCCTCAGCCTGCTAGACCGAAGCTACCTTAGCGGTGCGTGTGGGGGCGAGGGGGGATTAATGCGATGCTGGATTAGGTGATGAAGGGAAGTTAATTACACCCATAGTTTCACCACATCTTTTTCCGTACGTTCGCGCGGGTGAACGCCGATACAAAGGCAGTGTTTGCTGGGTGACTCCCAACGTCAAGTGTGTGTTTACATTCGGGCCAGTGATGTCATTTTCCCGGATTTTCCGCTAGATCTGGCGGAATTGCATGTGAATCTAGCGGGAAAAATCTTAGAATTGACATGAGTAACTGGCGGATTTTCAAGTCCAATCTAGCGGCAAATTTTTATAGCTTCACCTATCATCTGGCGGATTTTTTTAGGCCATCCTAGCGGATTTATAAATTTTGAGTTGGCAACACTGATTCGGGCTCCTCGGCCTCCCCGCCCCCTCCATGGCCTGGCCAGGCCCCTAGAACATTACAGAGGCTAGTAGGTTTTCTTGACGGGGCTGCTGGAAAGCCCCAGCCTGTGTGTGTGTGTGTGTGTGTGTGTGTGTTACTCGCTGTTCTGACGTTTACTCTCTCCTTCACAATCTCACAATGGGTCGTCACCGGCAATTCCTTGGCGTCCAGCTCTTCTCCCTGACGACGAGCACCGCCAAGTGTCTGGTGTCCGGCTGTGACTACTCCTACACACCAAAGCCTGGCTCAGAGCTGCACTCCAAGCTGCTGTGTGACCACCTGAGGAGAAGGCACGCCCAGGAGTACCAGAAACTCCTGGACGATGCAAGGAATGGTGCAACTCCAAGACGAGAAAGACAAGGCATTTCTGGTGACTGATCCAACTCTGGCGGCGGTGACTTGTGTGCCAAGAGAAGGAAGACGGAGGTGATCGCTTGCGAAATGAGCAAGGAAGGGCTGCAGGAACATCTTGTTGAGGCAGTTACCGTCAATGGGTTGCCTTCATCGTTTTTTGAAATATCAGCCATTTCAAAGATTGTCACCCATTGCGAACAAATTTGGGGTGCCCCTCAGTCAGTGGGCTGTTCTGTCACTGGCTCTTGAGGCTGCCGAGAAATAGCTGCTTGAGCTGAGGAGAGAGTTCAGAATGCGCCTGGTGAGTGTCAAGTTGGACCTCTGCACCCGCCGTGGCTGCCACTTCCTGGGGGTGAATGTCCAGGCGGTGGTCGGCGGCAGGCTGAAAGGAGTCACGCTGGCTGTGAAGGAAGTGACAGAAAGGGCGACAGGAGCAGAGATCAGGTTAAAGGTGTTGGCTTGTTTGGAGAAGCTTGGGGTAGAGGAGAGGCAAATCTACTCTTTAACCACAGATAACAGCTCCAACGTGACCTCAGAAGGAAAACTCCCACAGAATGATGTGTGTGACTTCACAAAACTATCCAGGAAATGAGGGCGAGCAAGGAGAAAACACTGAGGAACACCTCGGGGAAGATGAGGCTGCTCACACAGCACTGGATGGCACTATTGATGGTGTTGAGCTGGCAGGCCCTGGTGTTGCAGCAGTGAGGTGTGCACTGCATACCCTGCACCTCTGTGTGCAGGATGGCCTCCAAGCAAACAATGATATCACAAGCCTGCTGAGTAAAGTGCGCATAGTAGTAAGGGAGACACACACACAGGACATGCGCCAGATATTCAAAAGTAACTCTGTGCCACTTCCAAAGGTTGACTGTGAGGCGAGATGGGGATCCACATAGAATATGCTGGAGAGCATAATTGACAAGTCATTTTTCAATCAAATTGGTCTGCCAGATGAATCCCTGCTGCTTTCAGAGGAAGACTGGGAAAAAATATTTGACTTAACAGCAGCTCTGAAGCCACTCCACGAGGCGATATTTGCTCTTAAAATGAAAAATCTCACTGCTGGAGAATTCCTCGCCGAATGGATGAAGTGCAGAATCCAACTTGCAACAAGTACAGCGGTCACCTCGCTTCCCTTCCTGTGGGCTATGGAGGATCGGGAGCGTTCTCTGGTGAACAACCCAGCCTTCATTTCGGCCGTGTACCTCAATAAGAGGTACAACGTTCTCCTTACAGAAGAACAGAGAACTAAGCACAACTCATCTCCTCGAACTATGGAAGAAGATTTCTATAATGTAAACAGCTTCTACTCTGTCTGCTTCAGTGCATGTTGGAGCAGCTGGCTCTGTAGATATTGTGGAGCAGCTGCTCTGTATTTGTGATGCAGACAGAAAAGCTGATGTCACGGAGCAGGGGAGCCAAGTGGCCGAAGACCTCAAGGAGTTCACCAGCACCCCGCGCATCAATCGATGTGAAGACATTTTCCAGTGGTGGCATTACCAGCAGGAAAGTGCCACAAAAAGACTTGCGGAAGTGGCCCTTGCCCTGCCTGTCACTCAGGCCAGTGTTGAGCGAACACTGTCTGGGATAAGCTACATCCTCAGCCGTTCAGGGCTGGGATTAGATGATGATGTTGTTGATGCCATCCTGCTACTGCGGTGCAACGCATGAAACAGATGCAGCGCAGTGTGTGCACCATGGCTGGTAATTTGTGAGTTTTGTAAGATACCAGACTGTGGTAATTTTGTATAAAAGGTGGTGTAATCTATCAAAACAAGAGGCCAAAAATTAGTATAATCTTTTTCACCTAGAAGATGTGGCTAATTATTCACTCATTGAAATTATTATTATTAATGCTATTATAGTGATTATTTAGTAGTAATGGAAGTAGTTGTAATTCTTTATTCTCTTTAGGTGTGGGAACAAGTATGAAATTATGGACCTAAATAACACACAAAAACTAAAAACACTACTTACATTACAAGTTGGGGCTTTGTGGAGCGTCTTGATCTTACTGGGAATGACAACCTCTTTATCACTGATGGCTTTGGTTGGGGTGGAGGTCCTAGTGGTGGCTGGGTGGTCATAAAGTGTTCTGTGGGCCTCCAAGTTGTTCTGACACGTTGCTCCTCTTCCACATGCCTAGACAGAGAGAGAGAGAGAGAGGTACAAGTTGTGAGTTATGATGCTACAGAGAAAGGTGTACATGGGAGGCTGGAGTGAGGAGAGGGGGCAGTTAGTAGGAGATAACATAAAAAGAGAGGAGAAAAAAAAAAGGGAGAAGAGAAAATGAGATTAAGGGAAGATGGAGAAGAGAGGAGACATGGTAAGAGAGAACATGAAAATATCTGAGAAATGAAAGAAGGGACGAAAAGCAAAGGAGAAAATGAGACAGGGTACATGTGAAAAGGAGGCTTGTAAGAGGTTAGAAAATAAATGAAAAGGGGAGGAAAAGAAAAGAGCACAAAAAGAGAAAATGAGAAGCTAAATATTTTTTTTTTGGCTACACACTTTTTGTTGCCCTTGAGCCGTCTCCTTAGTTGTAAAAAAAATAAATAAATAAATAAAATAAAATAAAGGTGTATTCATAGGTAATTAAAGAGCAATACCTGTAATACCAACCCCAAAGACTACAAATGGTTATCACTAATCTATGAAATCTAGGTAAAAAGTGACATTAGGAAGTAACTTAATGAATCTTACCTTCTTTTTAAGCCCCTCTTCCTCCTCCTCCACACTTCCTCTCTCCTCGTGTTCTTTCTTCCTCTTCCTCTTCTCTGAGTTCTCTTTCCTCTCTGTCTTCTCCTTCTTTGTCCTCTTATCTTCTGCCTCCTAGAAAATGCAAATACTTTTTCTTTATGTTTCTGTGTTTGACCTCACCAAGCTACAGGAATGGAACAAAAAGTGGCTGCTATAATTCAATGAAGAAAAATGTAAAGTCCTGCAGCTTGGGAGGGGATATCCAGCACACCAATACCACATGGGAAACACTCCACTATCCACCACAGAGGCAGATAAAGACATGGGAGTGTATGTTACCAGGCTACCAGTGAAGGGATATCCAGCACACCAATACCACATGGGAAACACTCCACTATCCACCACAGAGGCAGAGAAAGACCTGGGAGTGTGTGTTACCAGGCTACCAGTGAAGGGATATCCAGCACACCAATACCACATGGGAAACACTCCACTATCCATCACAGAGGCAGAGAAAGACATGGGAGTGTATGTTACCAGGCTACCAGTGAAGGGATATCCAGCACACCAATACCACATGGGAAACACTCCACTATCCACCACAGAGGCAGAGAAAGACCTGGGAGTGTATGTTACCAGGCTACCAGTGAAGGGATATCCAGCACACCAATACCACATGGGAAACACTCCACTATCCACCACAGAGGCAGAGAAAGACCTGGGACTATATGTTACCAGGCTACCAGTGAAGGGATATCCAGCACACCAATACCACATGGGAAACACTCCACTATCCACCACAGAGGCAGAGAAAGACCTGGGAGTATATGTTACCAGGCTACCAGTGAAGGGATATCCAGCACACCAATACCACATGGGAAACACTCCACTATCCACCACAGAGGCAGATAAAGACATGGGAATGTATGTTACCAGGCTACCAGTGAAGGGATATCCAGCACACCAATACCACATGGGAAACACTCCACTACCCACCACAGAGGCAGAGAAAGACATGGGAGTATATGTTACCAGGCTACCAGTGAAGGCCAAATCCGTGCCAATGGCAGCGGGCGGGTTAATGAGTTTCTAGTTGGGTGTGGACTGAGGCTGAAGGATCAAACTATAATATCAATGCTAACTTTTTATTTTTTATTAATTAATTTTTTTCTCTTCCATACTTTTCCTTTTATCACAGACATACACAAAGCTGCAGTCTAGAAAGGAAAAATGGTGGAAAAATAACAAAAAATAAAAATATACAAGATTATATTAACCCGATAGCAGCAACAGGCCAGATTTGTAGCTTTACCATGTGCCAGCGATGCGTCAAATTTTTGCCATGATATAAACCCCCAAAATAGATGATGCATAAACTGATTACAAATGCGTTGATATATATTATGAAATGGTTTGCGTGAGTGATGATTTTTTCTCATTTTTCTTGCTTGGAGGGACCTTTAAAAAACACGATCCCTGCAGCTACCGGGTTAAAAACAAAAAAAACAAAACAAACAAACAAACAGTAATGAAAAGAAAATGCATGACCTCGCTAAAAATAGAAAAATAACTAGACAAAAAGGGAAAAATAAAGAATGATGAAGAAGAAAAACAAAAACACCAAAAAGGACTCACAAATCAATAAAAACTAAAGGTAAAATAATGGGTGAAAAAAATGAAAATAAAACAACTTTAATCAGTAAAATAATGGACATAAAACAATACCCTTACAATCTTCATCCAATAAAAGAAAAACCCTCAGGAACACAAATAACACACTCAACACACCACTATTACAAATCTTAACCTGGTAGCAGCGACGGGCCAAATTTGTGGCTTTACCATGTAGCAGCGACGGGCCAAATTTGTGGCTTTACCGTGTAGCAGCAACGGGCCAAATTTGTGGCTTTACCGTGTAGCAGCGACGGGCCAAATTTGTGGCTTTACCGTGTAGCAGCAACGGGCCAAATTTGTGGCTTTACCGTGTAGCAGCGACAGGCCAAATTTGTGCCATGATTTAAACCCTCCAAAATAGATGATACATAAACTGATCACAAATGCTTTGATATATATTGTGAAATGGTTTGTGTGAGTGATGAATTTTTCTCATTTTTCTTGCTTAGGGGGACCATTAAGAAACATGATCCCTGCTGCTACCGGGTTAAACACAGCAACACACTCAACAACACATTACTAACACAAACACCAACACTGCTCCCACTAATCATAAAGAAAGAACAGCAGCAACACCAGACAACATACTATCAACACCACCACCACCACTACCAATAATAATAAACGTAAAAACCACTGCAGCAACACCCAAGAACACACACAACACACCACCAACACCATCACTACTAACTTTCTTTTGCGCCGAGGAGGAGGACGAGGGGGTGGAGGCCGAGGAGGGGGTGGGCGAGGGAGTCTTGGATGTCTTGCTGGCCCCTCCTGAGTCCTCACCATCACCACCGTCGCCACCCTCCAACAGGCTGTCAATGTTTATGGACTCCTTGGAGGCTTTGTAGAGGTCCTGAGAGGGAGAGGAGGCACGGCTATTGAGGACGGAGTGGGAGACAACAGGAGGGAATGGAAACAGTGAAGGAGAGGGAAAGGTAAAAGAGGGAAAGGGAACAGATGGAGGGAAAGGAAAGAGAAGGGAGTGGGAATGAAGGGAAAGGGAAGAGGAGTAGGGAATGGTGAAGGAGGGAGTGGGAACAGAAGGGAAAGGGAAGAGGAGGGAGTGGGAACAAAAGGGAGAGGGAAGAGAAGGAGGGAAAGGGAACAGTGAAGGAGAGAGAGGGAACAGAAGGGAGAGGGAGGAGAAGAACGGAAAGGAAAGAGGAGGGAATGGGAAGACGAGGGAGGGAGAGGAAACATGGAGAAAGGGAAGGAGATGAACAACCAGAAAATGACACAAAGAAAATAAATATCCAGTAGTAATTACAGGTATGAAAAAGCTAAATGAGGAGGTGCAAATACCTTAAGCTTTGAATAGATAATAAAAATAACATAAATGACAACGAAACAACAAACGAGGTAAACAAAGATAGACAGGTGAGGAGCGGGGAGAAAATAGAGAAAACAATAAAAGAAAGAAGATTGAAAACAGAAACAACACAGACAAAGGTAGAGAAAAAATGATATAAAAAGAGAAAAGAAATACAAAAAAAAGAGGGTACGAAATATATATAAGAGAGGCAACACAGGTAAGATAGAGTTAAAGGGAAAAAAAATAGAAAATATAAATAAAACAACAAGATAGAGGAGATATGACACATCCCCCTCGACACACCTGCAGCTGGCCGAGGGAGGTGGCGGTCATCCAGTCCTTGTCGTGTCTCTCCCTGGTCACTCGGGGGAAGCGGATGGAGATGCCGTCAGCCGTGTGGATCTGATGGCGGGTGAACTCGGCCCCCGTGATCTCCCACACGGGGGAACACTGCGGGGGAGGGCGAAAGGTGGGTGAGAGGGAGGGAAAGAGTGCTATGTATATGTAGTTTGTGTGGATGGGAGATGTACATGAGGGGAGAAAAAGAGTGCATCAAAGAAAAATCTGGTCAAAATGAAGCAAAAATGAATGAAAATAGAAAAGCAATGACAGGAAAAATGATAACAATGACAAAAAAATAAAGAAAATGACAATACTCTACATAAAAAAAATAGTATACGATGAAACAGTTAACCACACCAAAAATAAACATCAACTCCCCATCGAAAACACCCACATTTTAATTTTTTTACAGCAAAGGAGACGGCTCAAGGCCAACAAAAAGAGTGCAGAGATAAAAAAAAAGCCCGCTACTCACCGCACCCCTAAGGCTCTATGGTTGGTATAATAAGACATACTTGCTTCTCACATCACCTATTTCTAAAGGTCAAAGAGGGGGTCAGTCGGGTTCTAATGAGTGTTTCTTCAGGTTCAAGGTACAGAAGAAGACTCACACTATCACCAGGGTCATAAAACTACCCCTGGAAATGCCCACAACTCCTACGAAAGCCTTGTCAAATATGTGTTTCTTCACCAGGGTCATAAAACTACCCCTGGAAATGCCCACAACTCCTACGAAAGCCTTGTCAAATATGTGTTCTTGGGTGGCGATGTGTCTTGTAATACGACCCTATATCCCCCCCTACACCCTCACCCCCCCCCCATGCACCCCTAAACCAGAATCTCACCTTGGGGTCAGAAGCCACAAAGTCAGGCACCAGCGGCCTGTTCACCTTGAGCCAGGGTGGCGTGCGTGACGGGTCCTGGCTGATCTTGTCCATCTTGAGCTGAGTCTGTAGCCTCTCCAGCGCTGCGTCGTCGTGCCCAGTGTGAACCTGAGGAGGAAGGAGGGAGGGAAGGGCATTAGTTGTGCTGCTGTGAGGAGGAGAGGGAGATGGTTGTTGATTGTACAGCCATGAAAGGGAGAAGGATAATTGTACGAAGTGTGGACCTGTGCAGGGAGGAGGGAGGGAAGGGCATTAGTTGTGCTGTTGTGAGGAGGAAAGGGAGACGGTTGTTGACTGTACAGCCACGAAAGGGAGGGAAGAAGAAGGATAATTGTACGGAGTGTGAACCTGTGCAGGGAAGAGGGAGGGAAGGGCATTAGTTGTGCTGTTGTGAGGAGGAAAGGGAGACGGTTGTTGACTGTACAGCCGTGAAAGGGAGGGAAGAAGAAGGATAATTGTACGGAGTGTGAATCTGTGCAGGGAGGAGGGAGGGAAGGGCGTTAGTTGTGCTACTGTGAGGAGGAAAGGGAGACGGTTGTTGACTGTACAGCCACGAAAGGGAGGGAAGAAGAAGGATAATTGTACGGAGTCTGGACCTGTGCAGGGAGGAAGGGAGAGGTGAAAGCTGTGTTGCTGTGAGGAGGAAAGGAGGGAGGGAGAAAGGCAGAAAGGGAGCTGGCGAGTACTACAAGGGTGGGGTGGATGGGGAAGGTGAATGAGGGGAAGAAAGGCCAAGATGAAGGAGAGTATGGATAAGATGGAGGAAAACCAATAAAAATGTTAAGATGAAGAAAATATTGACAAGAAGAGGCAGGTGAAGGCTATATATCAAAATGGAAACCTGATAGCACAAAAATAAGATGATAAAAACTAAAATTAATAAGAAAACATATTACACAGAAATAATAATATGTGGAGATTAAGAAGTAGGAAGGGAGATACATAGAGGAAGGAGGTAATGACTATTTAGAGGAAAGTATGCAATGGTAAAGCAAATCAATTAAATATTTCATGGGAAATCAGGACAGAAGTAATTAACCTCTCTCTCTCTCTCTCTCTCTCAAGGGAATCAAATTAATACTTCATGGGGAATCAGGACAGACGTAATTAACCTCTCTCTCTCAATCAGGACAGATGTAATTAACCTCTCTCTCTCTCTCTCTCTCTCTCTCTCTCTCTCTCTCTCTCTCTCTCAAGGGAATCATATTAATACTTCATGGAAAATCAGGACAGACGTAATTAACCTCTCTCTCTCTCTCTCTCTCTCTCTCTCTCTCTCTCTCTCTCTCTCTCTCTCTCTCAATACCTTGGTCACGGTGCACCACTTGTTGATGCGCTCGTCGTAACACCCCATCAGGAACACAGACATCATCCCGCCTGCAACACAACGCAACACAGAGAACACATTAATGCCAAGAACAACAATGATAATAAAACCAATATTAAATAAGTTCCTCGCATATAAAAAAAAACAGAAAAAGTAGAGACTATTACAACATTAATATTTGAATGATGTACCAGTGTGTGAATATCCATAAAAACACAAACGCATACACTGGTCACCACTAAACATTCATCCCATTACATCTCACACACACACACACACACACACTCCCCCTTCTTCCCCATCCCTTACCAACCCCCACCCACCACCACCACCACCGCACACTCCCCCTTCCTTCCTTCAATCCATGTGTACCTTATCCCATTTTCTCCTCTCCTACTCTCTTTTCTCACCCTACCCTCCCTGCCCTTTCTTTCCCTCACTATCCACCCTAACCTAACCCAACCCCCTCTAGCCCTCTGTGACCTGTCCTGACCTTACCTTACCTTCCCTCCCTACCCTGTCCTAACCTAACATCTCCCTTTTCTCATCCTATCCTCCCTGCCCTTTCTTTCCCTCACTATCCACCCTAACCTAACCCAACCCCCTCTAGCCCTCTGTGACCTGTCCTGACCTTACCTTACCTTCCCTCCTACCTGTCTCACTATCCACCCTAACCTAACCCAACCCCCTCTAGCCCTCTATGACCTGTCCTGACATTACCTTCCTCCTACCCTGTCCTAACCTAACATCTCCCTTTTCTCATCCTATCCTCCCTGCCCTTTCTTTCCCTCACTATCCACCCTAACCTAGCCTAACTTAACCCAACGCCCTCTAGCCCTCCCGTGACCTGACCTACAAGTCCTTCAGTACCAGTCCCTCCAGCCCCCTGGCGATCATGTCCCTTATATTTTAAACTTTCTACAATCCTCTCCTAACCCCTCCTCTACCTCCATCCCATACAGCACACACACACACCTCATCCTTCTACTCAATTCCTCTCTTCCCCTTCCTCCTCCTCCTCCTCCTCTTCCCTACCTTTCTTCCTCCTCCTCCCCCAGGCCCCAGCACCACCAGGTCGGCAGTGTCCGCCATCGCCCCATCGTTGAGGTAGTCCTTCTTCACCTTGAGCCAGTGTCGCTTGCCAGGCTCGTAGATGCTCTGAGGGGGAAGGAAGGGAGAGGAGGATGACGGAAGGGGTGAGGGATAAAGGGAAGGATACAAGGCAGGTTAGTGGTGAAGATGGGCGGTGAAGGACATGAGAGAGTTTAGAAGCGAAGACATGAGATGAAGAAAAGTGAAGACAACGAGTGAGAGATGACAATAAAAAGACAAAAAATGATAAACAAAATAATGGTTATGAGTGAAGAGGAGAGTAAGGGAAGGGAAGGAAAAAGAGATGAAGAAAAGTGAAGACAACGAGTGAAAGATAAATGACAATAAAAAAGACAAAAAACAATATAAACAAAAAAAAATGGTTATGAGTGAAGAGGAGAGTAAGGGAAGGGAAGGAAAAAGAGATGAAGAAAAGTGAAGACAACGAGTGAAAGATGACAATAAGAAAGAAGACAAAAACCAAAAAAAAAAAAAAACAATGGTTATGAGTGAAGAAGAAAGTAAGGGGAGAGAAGGAAAGAGGAAGAGGGTAACAGGGAACAAACAGAAATAAAAAAGGAAGGAAGGGCAGACTGGGAAAAAACAAAAAATGGAAAAGAGGAAACATGAAGATAACAGGTAATATTACATCTCTCTCTCTCTCTTGGCTACTCTTTACTTTTATCTTTTATGGGAGCGGCGAGTAGCGGGCTTTTTTTTCCTACTCTTTTTGTTGCCCTTGAGCCGCGTCGATGTTAATAAAAAAGGGGGGGGGGGGATGGATAAAAAAGTACATAAATAATCTGACCTACCCCAAGCAACCCTTACCCTTGCCCTAACCTAACATACCCTACCCTTCCTGCCCTTTCTTTCCCTCACTATCCACTCTAACCTAATGCCCTGTAGCCCTCTGTGACCTGACCTGCAAGTCCTTCAGCACCAGTCCCTCCAGCCCCTGCTTCAGCACCCTGGCGATCATGTCCCTCAGGTCCTCCGGTCGCTTGATCTTCACCATCTCGGAGAACATGACGTGGTTCTTCACTTCTACCATCGTCTTCTCCAGCACTGCACGCCGCTCACAGATAGGCCTGGCGGAGGGGGAGGGAGGGGTGAGGAGCGAGGAGAGAGTGAGAGGAGGAGGAGGAGGAAAGGGGTGAAATGTGGAGGAAAGGATGAGAAGGAAGAAAGGAGGAAAGAAAAAAAAGTATATAAGGATTAGGAAAAGAGAAAGAGGACAAAAGGAGGAGGAGGAGGAGGAGGAGGAAAGGGGTGAGATGTGGAGGAGGAGAGGATGGGCATGAGGAAAGAAAAAAAATATATAAGGATTAGGAAAAGAGAAAGAGGATGAAATGAGGAAGAGGAGAAGGAACAGAAGAATTAGGAAAGAAAAAAGATGAGGAGAAGGAAGAGGAAAGGAGTAAGGGTAGGAAGAGTAGGCTTAGAAAATGAGGAAGAGGAGGAGAAAAGAGGAAAGAACAAAGAATAGGAGGAAGAGAAGAAGCAGGAGCAGAACAAGAAGAGGAGGAGGAAAAGGAGAAATAAGAGGAGGAGGAGAAATATAAGTGATGACAAGGGAAAGTGGGAAGGAAGTAATGAAGCAGAAGGGACAAGAAGGAAGGAAAGAAGTGTAGATAAAAAGATAGACATAAAAAACAAGGTAGGATGAGTTAAAGAAGTGAGGAGAGGAAGAAAGGAAGGAGGAGAAAGCAAGGGTGAAAAGGAGGAAGGAAGGAAAGGAGTGCAGATAAAAAGGAGATACAAAAAATAAGGAAGGATGAGTTAAGGAAGAGAGGAGAGGAAGAAAGAAAGGAGGAGAAAGCAAGGGTAATAAATAAGGAGATCAGAATGCGTGGAAGGAAGAGTGGAAATAAGAGAAAAAAAAAGAGGAAAGAAAGAGAAAAGGATGAACATTGGCATTAACATTTTCACATTGATCAGCTGTTAGTTAATGACCAAAAGTACTTGATAAAAAATAAAGTGTGTGTGTGTGTGTGTGTGCGTACTTATTCATGAGGTCTTCGCCGTTGTAGTGCAGACAGTCAAACACGAACAGGCAGGGACAGGCTGTTTGGAAGGCTGCTTTCTGGAGGGGAGACAAAAATAAAATAAATAAATCCGCAAATAAATAAAACGACCAACTTTTTTCATTACCTCATTTTCTCCTTTTTCCTTTTTTCTATCCTTACACACAAGCGCCTCCACCTCTACCTTGTGTATGCCCAGCGTGCCGAAGGGGAGGAGGTTGCCAGTCTTGGTGCATATCATGAGCACCTCCGCGTCGAGAATTAGGTTGCTGGCGCCGGGGAAGGCCTTGGGGATGGAGTCTTTGAAGTGCTCCACCTGCAGGGATATGATGAGGCCAGGATTGGTATGAGATCTGGAGTGGGAAGTGTGTGTGAGTATGAGGGAAAGAATGGAGGAGGAGGAGGAGGAGAGGGGTGAGATGTGGACGAAAGGATGAGGAGGAGGGAGGAGAGGAAGGGCAAGACGAAAGAAGTAAGGAGAAAAGAGTAGAAGGATTAGGAAAAGAGAGAGAGGAAGAGAAGGAGGTGTGTGTGTGTGTGTGTGTGTGCGTGTGTGTGTGTGTGTGTGTGTGTGTGTGTGTGTGTGTGTGTGTGTGTGTGAGTAAGGATGAGGAGGGAGGAGAGGAAGGGCAGTAGGAAAGAAGTAAGGAGAAAAGAGTAGAAGGATTAGGAAAAGAGAGAGAGGAAGAGAAGGAGGTGTGTGTGTGTGAGTGTGTGTGTGTGAGTGTGTGTGTGTGAATTATATATTGCTCTTGAGTTGTTTCCTTTACCGTGAAAGAACGAAAAAAGAAACAATTACTTCATGCACTCAAGATCTTCAAACCTGTACATTTCTACTTTGAGATAATTAGTTAACTTGCTGCACACACTGAGGAACATCACGGAACCAGAAGTAAAATCCAGGAATAAGGAGTCGAGAAGGCTTCTAAACATAACATGACACTAACAAACTAGAGATGAACAACTGAACCCCACTCACATTTTTTTTCCCTCTCCTAACCCTTCTATTCCTTCTTCTCTTCTCCCTACTTTCCTCCTCCTTCTTCTTCTCCTCTTTCTTTTTTTCCTAATCCTTTTACTCTTATTTTCCTCTGTATGTTTTTCCTTCTCCCCTTCCTCTCCTTTCTTCTTGCTACTGAGTGTTTTATGGAGTGGGGTCCCTACAGTGTGGAGATAATTTGAGTGGAGTGGAGTGAAGAGGAGTATATAAGAAGTGGAATAGAGAAGGAGAAGAGTGAAGCAGAATGAGTGGGGTGGAGTGAAAGCATGTGGATTTGTAAGAGTATTTAACCCCTTGACTGTGGATTTCCTACAAGAAGACATCACCAAGCTACAGGAATAGAACAAAAAGTGGCTGCTATAATTCAATGACGAAAAATGTAAAGTCCTGCACCTTGGGAGGGGAAATCCAGCATACCAAACCACATGGGAAACACTCCACTATCCACCACAGAGGCAGAGAAAGACCTGGGTGTATATGTTGTCAGGCTACCAGTGAAGGCAAAATCCGTGCCATTCACAGCGGACGGGTTAACAAGTCCTACAGAAAAAGATCAATCAAGAAACTCAATCAACCCCCCCCACACACACACTATCTATCCCCTCCTCCTCTCTCACCTTATGCGGCATGACTGGCTTGAGGGAGCGCGAGAAGAACTTGAAGTCGCTCCCCTGTTTGTGTAGCTGAACGCGCTCCCCGTCGTACTTCACCTCCGCGTACATCACTCCGCTCGGACACTTCTTGAACGCATACTCCACTGACTTACACGCCTCGGCCTAGGAGTAAGTGGTGGTGAGGATGGTATGAGAGGTGGTATGGGTGTGGCTGGCTGTCAGGACTTAGGGTAATGACAGAAAGGGTGATAAATAAACAGGTTTCGACAATGCTGCTAAAAAAATCTATTATCCATCTGTGAGAATAAAAATCTGTACATAACGTGTATATACTGGGATACACTTCTACTACTACTACTACTACTAGGCCAGCTGGAAGACTGAAGAAGACAACAAGACAGTGTGTGAAGGAAGACATGGGAAGGACGAATACCAGGGAGGAGAGAGTGTATGGTAGTCAAGAATGGGAAAGACTTATAGCCCGGCCAACCCCATAAGGGAAAATATGGACACTAAAGAAGAAATAGCTGATGAAGAGGAAGGAGTAACAATAATAACACCACCATTACTGCTGCCACACTCACCAGCATGGGCCTGACGGGGGTGAGGAGTGTTGCCGACATTTTGAGCTCGTCTGTGTTGCCGGAGATGATCTTGTCCAGCACAGTGTCAATGTCCCGGGTGGTCTGGAAGGCCTCGTACGCGTCGCTGTGCACGCCCGACAATCTGTGTGTGTGTGTGTGTGTGTGTGTGTGTTGCAGTGGAGGGGGTGAAGGGAACAAGGAAGAAAGAAGTGTTAAGAGTGGTATTTTTGTTTCAATTTGATGTATAAGAGATTAAGGGCCGCTTTCAGTCACTTTGTTTGTTTTGATCGTTACCAATGGCGGCGGTCGACGCTATAATTTTCCACGTGAAACTGGCCGATGGGGTAGTGGCCGCTGCAAAGGAAGCGAGAAGTGTGGCAAGTTGTGGGGCTAGGCTAACCCCGCAGCCGCCACTACCCCATCGGCCAGTTTTACGTGGAAATACTATAGCAGCGATCGCCGCCATTGGTAACGATCATAACAAACAAAATGACTGTGAAAGCGGCCCTAAGTATTCATTATTATGCCATCTCTCCATGTCTGTCTGTCTCTCTCTTACATGTGTTTGGCTCCGGCGTTTATCCTCAGGTCTCCTTTAATGAGTCTCACCACCATCTTCAAATCATTCCCTGTTGACCTGCAAGACAAGAAAATAAAAACATATATATAAAGTATAACCTCACCATTCATTGTTATCTATATTAAGATTAAAAAAAAGAATATATAAGCACTTCTGTTTCAATTCTGGGATGACTGTTAAGGTGAATTTGATTTTTTTTTTTAATTTTGCCTATGGCTGAGGTAGGCTTTCTTGGTGGAGGCTAGTGGTTGGCCCCAGCTTACTATAGCACAGGCAAGTGTTTATAGTGGTGCCATCTTGTTTGGCTCATGTTCGTATATTCAATAACATTTTTCAGCCTCTGGCCTTTGTCACAAAACTAAACCAACTCTCCTCACTTCTTGGCGATGGCTCTGAGGGTCAGCGTCTGGTCCTCCTCCTTGGTCTTGCCACTCAGCTCCTCCAGCGCCTCGTCCACATCCTGCAGGGACAGTATGCTCTTCTTGACGGGTGGGAGCTGCTGGGACTCCTCAAAGAACTTGCGCACTGTCTCCGCCACATCCCCCTGCTCAAGGTCCTCCATCATCTCCTCCAGGCTTGTGTTGAAGACCTGGGGGTGTGGACAATGAAATAGGGTGTGGTGTGGTGCTGTGTGTTGCTTGTGGGGGTTGAGGCTACTGCATCATGTGTAGGTGATTGTGTTCTATTTACTCATTCTTAACCCGGTAGCAGCGACGGGCCAAATTTGTGGCTTTACCGTGTAGCAGCAATGGGCCAAATTTGTGCCATGATATAAACCCCCCAAAATAGATGATACATAATCTCATCACAAATGCTTTGATATGTATTATAGAATGGTTTGTGTGAGGGATGATTTTTCCTCATTTTTCTCGCTTAGAGGGACCATTAAGAAACATGATCCCCACTGCTACCAGGTTAACTATCTATTATTTCAGGAGTGAGTCAAGGTTGCAATGTCTCATATTTTAAGGTTGACAAGATGTTTGGGAATGGATGATAGTGATGATGGTGATAACACTACCAACAGAAAAATGTGCATAGTGATATGTTGAGACTAAGATATCAGAAAATGGCAAAAAAGTTGATGACAGTGATGAAGGTGATGGCCTCCACACCTGCGAGTACAGTTTGAGCAGCTGCTTGGACTGGAGGTTGTAGACGCGCTTCACCTCCCCCGGCAGCAGCAGCTTCACCCACAGCCGCAGGTCACCCTTGAACCCATCTGGGGGGGACAGAAATACTTGAGCATGGTGCCTCGCAGAAAGAGCGAAACAAAAATAAGATCCAAAATATAAACCAGTGAATACATAAATGAATTAATACATATACAGATATCCCCCACTTCATGATTGGGTCGCGTTCTTGGAAAAGCGATCAAGAAGTGAAACAATTGTATGACGAACTTGAGGTTTAAACAACAGGGATGCATTCCTAGACTTGTATGTAAGGGACCTCACTGAGTATGAACATATATTACCTGAACATTTGCATAAAAAAATACATGAAATAGCATAACTGAAAGCTGAAATGATTGTAAAAGCAAGCCAGATGGGAAACCTGTATGAATAAAGAAATCAGTCAGCCACTAAATATCAAGATAAAAATATAAGTAAATAAACACTTACCCTTACACAATACATGCACCTACCAACCCAACCCCTAACACATCACCTTCCTTTCCACCAAACTCACCCCATACCACCCACACCCACCTACACGTCATCTTCCACCTTCCCAACACCATACCACCCGACTCATATCATCTTCCTTCCCACCTGATACCACCGTCCCCTGCCCCCTCCCCCTCCTCACCTTTCCCCGAGCCGCGCGTGAGGAAGTCCGACACCAGCTGGGTCTTGCTGAGGTAACTTGGTTCATCGGCGATGGCTGCGCAGAGGCGACGGAACTCCCTGAAAGAGTTGTCCTTGTGTTTGCGGTCTGTGGGGGGGTCCTGGTGGCCGCCCTTGGAACCTGTGAAGGGGAGGAAGGGTGTTAGGGAAGGGGAGATGATGGGTAATGAGTAGAAGAGTGTATGAAGGGGAGGAAGGACATTTGTGAAGGGGATATGATGGGTGATGGGGAGAAGGTAAGAATGTGTGAATGGGAAGAAGAGGGTGAGTGAAGGGGAATAATGGGTGATCGGTGCAAGGAAAGAGGTAAGAATGTGTGAAAGGGGAGTTTTTTTCTTTTTTTACAGCAAAGGAGACGGCTCAAGGGCAACAAAAAGAGTGCAGAAATAAAAGCCCGCTACTCACCGCTCCCATAATAGACAAAAGTAAAGAGTGGCCAAAGGAGAGGTCAATTTCGGGTGGAGAGGTGTCTTGATACACTCTTCTTGAAGGAGGTCAAATCAGTAAAGGGGACAGAAAGAGAGAGAGAGGCCTCCCTTAATACCTTTGAAGGGAAAATAATAACTATACACTTTTCATCCCTCATTTCCTATTAGTACTCTCCATTTTATATTTGTGTGTCCAGATTTTCATTATCATCGTCAAATACATCAGACCGAGGACTTACCAGGGGTGCCAGGCTTGGAGGCAGACGGTGGTGGGGTTGTATCGGCCTTCTGTTGCTTCTTTGGGGTCTGTTTCTTTGGGGTATTGGCTGCCTTCTTCTCGAGCACGTCCTGAAGCTCTGCCGGTGAGGGGATGAGTTTTTATTGGTATTGCTCTATAGACGCAAGGAGAGGTGGACGAGTTGTTATTGGTGTTACTCTATAGATGCAAGGAGAGGTGGACAAGTTGTTATTGGTGTTACTCTATAGACGCAAGGAGAGGTGGACAAGTTGTTATTGGTGTTACTCTATAGACGCAAGGAGAGGTGGACTAGTGCGTTATCTCTCCCCTTAAAAATATATTGGTGAAAGATATTATTAGTCAAATGGATAGGTAGACTAGTGTGTTATTTCTCCTCTTAAAAATATATTGGTGAAAGATATTATTAGTCAAATGGATAGGTAGACTAGTGTGTTATTTCTCCTCTTAAAAATATATTGGTGAAAGATATTATTAGTCAAATGGATATTTCTCCCCTTAAAAATATATTGGTGAAAGATATTATTAGTCAAATGGAGAGGTAGCCTAGTGTGTTATTTCTCCCCTTAAAAATATATTGGTGAAAGATATTATTAGTCAAATGGAGAGGTAGACTAATGTGTTATTTCTCCTCTAAAAAAATATATTGGTGACATGATATTACTGCATCATGAATAGGTAGAACAGTGTATTATTTCCTCTGATAGAAAAAAGAAAAGGGTACCTGAGACACATTACTGTTTTTACTACTACTGCTGTTGTTGCATGAATATAAAGAGAGTATCAAAAATTATGAAGGGGGACCACATTAATTATCAGCTGAGGGATAGTCTGCAAAGAGAGTCCAATCATAGCAATTAAACAACTATAGAGGAACCACACACAGTGAATACAAAACAAAATAAACACAAAATAAATACACAAGACAAGAAAATAACAAAATGATTACACATGTTAGAAGTGTTAGAAATAGGGGAAGGATTAGCACTGGATTGAGCAAGACAGAGGAGGATCATCGCAAATCCGACCTCAAGAATGAGAGAAGATGGACCATAAACAAAAACGAAGAAGAGGACAAAACAATTCTTCGCCCGACACCATCTTCTCACCATCCATCAGGCCCATTATCTTCTTCCTGTCCTCCGGCTCCACCTCGTCCCAGTTCTCTATCTCCGTCTCCGGGTCCTCCATCTTCTTGGTGGTGGCGCGGGCCTTCTTGAAGCTCTCGAATAGGCAGTCCGTGTGGTACCAGATCTTCATTGTGTCGCCCGAGGAGAAGGGGTTGGACGTGATCTTGCCAAGGCGAAGTATTCCTGTGGGGACAATTAGGGGGTGAAATGGACGTCACATGTTGAAAATTGATGTAAACAAAAACCTGGTAATCACTGAAAAATGACTTAGGCAATTATTTCATGAGGGTGACGATAACTCAGACCTGCACACTCACCCTTCTCACACTTCTCCTTGCAGGTCTTACACTTGGCCTGCCCCCGCTTGGCATACTCGGCGAAGAAAGGATACGACGCCATGGTGGACTGTCTTAATCCTTCCAAGGGACAACACACACCAAAATAGCCTCTGTGTCCAAGGGTTGCAGGGGTGAAGGTTGGCCAGCACCCTTGATATGGCCTTAGTGGTGACGGGCTTCCTGGACTTCTGTAGACTGTCAATGGTGACTTATTTGCTTGTTTTAATGGTTGCTGTGACTGGGTGAGGGTGAGACCTTGGTGGTAATGTGAGGAAGGGATGAGTGCTGCTGACCAAAGGCTCCTCCTCTCTGATGCTTTCCTACAGTGCCAAAGAAGAACTGGCACCCGTCCATGCATGTAGCGGCCAGCTGTGTAGGGGAAGTTCTTGTTGTTAACACTATACAACAAAAGGGTAAACATCTGTAACTTCACTCATCTCACAATGGCATATGAAACTGGTTATTTCTGGAAAAAAAAAAAAAAAAAAAAATCCTCCTCACGATATACAGAAACTTAAGCCCTCACAAGACCATGAAGAAGGGAAGTTCTGTCGCCACTGAAGTTAAGTTGCGCCTCGACCGCATAGCATAGCTATTATTTATAACTAATTAATCCACGTATATCAAACTAAACTTAAGATATCTTAATGGAGGGGGGCAGTTGGTTCACTTAACATTCCTTATCATAAACTTAACAAACCTAGCATCACCAGACCCGTCCTCCTCCGAAGAAGCTTTGTCACTAACTGCTTCACACGTTCGTACGTGGTACAAACCCTGCTTCATGCGTTCGTATGTGCTACCAGTAAGTGAATACATAGTCATATATGACGGTTGCAAGATTCTCATGACGTAAATTACTTACTGTTTAGATGCTTCATTATGACCTTAATACTGTAACAGGGGGCTTCGCCCCCTTTGAACCCCTAGTTGGTATGGAGATTGAGTGAAATTGCGTGGTTTCCGTACGTAGTAAAAAAATCCCGGAATGTATGAAATTTCCCTACATCTAAGTAATTGTAAGGAATTTCCCTACATCTAGGGTATTTTTTTAACCCCCCATAACTCAAACACTATGCATTTGCGATGCATTTATGTTTACCAACATATTCCCTGAAGTCTCAATGGCCCCCTAGCCAATTTTGGTTGCGAGGGGCGAGTATGGGCAAACACTAGAATACCAAAATGCAAAACCAAACATTTAAGGTGTAAAGAACTAATATTGAGAGTGTGTGTGTGTGTGTGTGTGTGTTTGACACACACACACACACTCAACAAATATACTCAAACACTCTTAAGTCAGTAGTATCCTAGTTTCAAACCTATATTTTTTTTCATAGCTTGACACTTTAACATGCTCCCCCTTGTCGTTTAACACTTGTCTGACAAATTGTACTCTTCATTTTTAAGGTGCAAAGAACTAATAGTGTGTGTGTGTGTGTGTGTGTGTGTGTGTGTGTAAACCAAGTCAGTAAGTAAAGCAGGTAAGTAGGTGTGTGTGACGTACCTGTGGGCGTTGAAGGGGCAGCAGCTGTGTCTCCCCCACCTGTCCTGGCCTGGCTCACCCCTCACTCTGGCCGGCGGGGACACGGCCAGCGATAAATACTCCCAAGCCTCAACAAGACTCAACCTGAAGCATTTGCATCATCTAGATAAACACGCAATTGTCACCCTTCTTGCCTTCAGTGGCGCAAATACAGCGTGGCCATAGCAGGACCCGCGCTGCCTGGCACACGACAAGGCCAAAAGTGCCTCTGTATGACCTGCTGGGGATCAATGGATACTAATAGGGGTTAAAATAGCTTTATATAAGATTCCTACATGTGATCTACTAATAGGAAATACTAATATTGGCTCATTAACAGCGTGGCCATAGCAAAACCCGCCTGGCACACAAGACCAAAATTAAGTGCCTCTGTATGACCTGCTGGGGATCAATGGATACTAATAGGCGTTCAAATAGCTTTATATAAGATTCCTACATGTGATCTACTAATAGGAAATACTAATATTGGCTCATTAACAGCGTGGCCATAGCAAAACCCGCGCTGCCTGGCACACGACAAGGCCAAAAGTGCCTCTATGACCTGCTGGGGATCAATGGATACTAATAGGGGTTGAAATAGCTTTATATAAGATTCCTACATGTGATCTAGTAATAGGAAATACTAATATTGGCTCATTAACAGCGTGGCCATAGCAGGACCCGCGCTGCCTGGCACACGACAAGGCCAAAAGTGCCTCTATGACCTGCTGGGGATCAATGGATACTAATAGGGGTTGAAATAGCTTTATATGAGATTTCTGCATGTGATTTACTAATAGGAAATACATATATGAACTCATTAACAGCATATATAACGAGACCCGCGCGCTTCCTGGCACACGACCAAAAGTGCCTCCATGACCTGCTGGGGATCAAAGAATACTAATATGCGCTGAAATAGCATTATATAAGATTCCTGCATGTGATCTGCTAATAGGAAATACTAATATTGGCTCATTAACAGCATTAATTGCCATAGCAATACCCGCGCTGCCTGACACAAGACCATATATATATGCCTCTATGACCTGCTGGGGATCAATGAATACTAATATACGTTGAAATAGCATTATATAAGATTCCTGCATGTTATATATTAATAGGAAATACTAATATGAACTCATTAACAGGACCCGCGCTGCCTGGCACACGACCAAAAGTGCCTCTATAACCTGCTGGGGATCAATGAATACTAATAGGCGTTGAAATAGCATTATATAAGATTCCTGCATGTGATATACTGATATGAAATGCTAATATGGGCTCATTAAGTGTGGCCATAGCGAATTAAACCCGTATACGTGAAGCCGACACAACACCATATATAAGTGCCTCTATGACCTGCTGGGGATCAATGAATACCAATATACGTTGCAATAGCACTATATAAGATTCCTGCATGTGATCTACTAATAGGAAATACTAATATGAACTCATTAACAGGACCCGCGCTGCCTGACACAAGACCAAAATAAGTGCCTCGATCAATGACCTGCTGGGGATCAATGAATACTAATAGGCGTTGAAATACCATTATATGAGATTTCTTCATGTGATCTACTAATAGGAAATACATATATGAAGTCATTAACAATTAAACGTGGCCATAGCAAAACTTCCCTGGCCAAATGTATGACCAAAAATGCCTCCTTGACTTACTGGGGATCAATGAATGAATATGCGTTGAAATGGCATTATATAAAATTCTCGTATGTGATTAATTAAAAGGAGGAATTATAATCATATAGTGTACGACATCAGTCACCAAGAAACCGGCAGGAAAACATTGCGTTCGGG
The DNA here is from genome assembly GCF_024679095.1 of Eriocheir sinensis. Taxonomy (NCBI): domain Eukaryota; kingdom Metazoa; phylum Arthropoda; class Malacostraca; order Decapoda; family Varunidae; genus Eriocheir; species Eriocheir sinensis. The sequence continues at coordinate 9,328,670 of NC_066550.1, read as the reverse complement.
TTCCCTTACTTTGACTTCGGTTGAACGAAACTATGATGAAAATGATATCAACTCACCTAAACCTAATTTCCACCAAGCCATACAGTAAACTAAGCACTATAAGAATAAGTGACTCCCAGAACAACCAATAGAAGAGAACCTATATGCATATACAGACGAAAATTATGAGCGGACTCACAGCTACATATAGTCACTACAGGAATGAAACTACCTAACTTAAAACGTATTGCAATCAACATGTACAATCAAACAAACATTTTAAAGGCCAATCCCCATCAATACAAGCACTAAATCCCACCATACCAATACCAAGCCCAGGCCAAGGTCAGAACACCCCGAGGTAAACAAACCTTTGCTTCCTGTCTCGGCGTGGGTTGACCGCTTTCTCGATATTTATACAATTTTTACCTCCTTCCCCGCATCCCTGTGACCTGTAACCCGCCTCCCCGTGACCTGCTCTTCCCCTGGCGGCGGTGGAGGCCCATGAGACAGACAAGATAGGTGAGTAGGAGGGCGGCGGGGTTTTCTGGGTCATGTGTCAGGGAGGAAAGTTTGCGTGTTATTTTTGTGGGTTTGTGTGTCTGTGTTGTTTTCAAGGTCTACGTGTCGTTTTCCCTCCCTCGTGCCCTCTTTCTTCCTTGTTTCTTTGTACGTGGAACACAACTCTTTTGTTCAATTCACTGTTGTCGCCTTTTTCTCGCTCCCTAATCTCTCTAGCCGGCCACACACGCTCAGGCCGGGCTAGTGCGGCGGCCGACAAGTGGGCGGAGCTCGGTCTGGCTGGAGGGTGTTTGGGGCTGATTTTTGATCACCTGGGCCTCATGAGGCGGCCTCAGCACAGCAGGTCTATATTTGAAAAGCTGTCCAACACAGTCTGAGGGTCTGTGCATGTATGGGGACACTCCATTACAACCATGAGACACCAATCAAAAAAATCTGTCATGGACTCTTGTCCTATCAAAAGAAATGCCTGACATTTGGATAGACAGAGAACTTTGGAGTGACTATTGACTAAAACATGGCTCATCCATGCTTGTGGAATGTAAAAAGCAAAATACTGCACACTCAGCCATAGTTTGCAGGTCTGTGTTAAAGAGCGGTTTCATGATGACACCATGGGTATCCAACACAGAAAACAATCTATACTCAGACCACCCATGCATGTGTGGGGCACTTCAGGCCAACGATGACCCGCCCCTTTTGGCCGCTGAACAGGCTGGGCCTGAGCGTGTTTGATCGGCTTTACATGAGTTCTGTAATTCCCCATCCATTGACCTTTGCCTCTCATGAATAAGACAGTTCTGGGCATCCAATTGTTGACTTCCAACAGGTCAGTGAGGTGACTGACCCTGACCATAACTCATGTCCCTTATGAAGTCATTATATATATATATATATATATATATATATATATATATATATATATATATATATATATATATATATATATATATATATATATATATATATATATATATATATATAAGTATTGCAGTCACTGAGGAGAAATAGAATATAATTAGTATGGGGAAGTTACTATTTAGTTTAGGCTGGTAAATAGAAGAAATTGGTTCATATAAATCAAATTACTAATTTCATAGGGAAATTATGGTTACTAATTTAAATCACAGAACTTTACTTAACTGTTTATAGAAAGAAATCATGTCAATACATTTCCTGAATCTAATTTGAGAATAATCCTAATTGCAATCATTACCAAAAATTTCACCACTTTTAACATTCTTCTTTATCACCCTTCCTCCACACCTCCGCAGGGCAGTGGTTAGAGTCCCTGACTAACATTTTTACCATTCCCTCAGAGGTCAAAATGCCTGTGCAGACCGACGGCCCGGAGGACCACAAGGCCAAGTACAAGACGCTGAAGAGGAAGCTCAAACTCCTCATCTATGTAAGTGTTGCAAAGGCTTATTTTTTTTTTTTTTTACATTAGAGGAAACAGTTGAAGGGCAAAATCAAAAATAAAACAAAAAGGTCTGATCAGCACTGCTACTATAAATGCAAGTAGAAAAAAAAGCAGCCAAAAGAAAGATCAATTCCTGATGTTGAGGTTGCTAATGTTGTGGTACCTTCACTATGTACATTTTAACTCAATTTGTAACTTAACTTCAGCTCAAGCACTTAAGATGTATGCGTGAAAAACATTTTTATGGTTTTGGTTTGTAGAAAGTATCATGTAATGGGTTCACATACTCAGAATAAATTAATATGCAAATTGTCTCCTTAACCTGCAATAAATCTCATCCTTTCTAACACAGGACTAATTTTATACTGTTTTTCCACATATTTAATCCCAACACCACTACCAGGCATGCAAGATTCTGGAGCCTAGTGGTTATGTCACCCATCTCTTCTACACACACACACACACATGCACACACCTCCTGTTATCCTCCCCACAGTCATGCATACCCCCTCCCCACACACACATACCCCCTCTCAACACACCTTCCCATCATCCCCCCACACACACCTAGCCTTATCCTCCACACACTCTTCCTCCCACACTCACTCACTCCACTTTCACTTCCACAGGAGAATGAGTGTTTCCAGGAGGAGCTGCGGAAGGCCCAGCGTGCCCTCCTGAGGGTGCGGAGGGACAAGTCTTTCCTCCTGGATCGCCTTCTGCAGTACCAGCGCGGCCCAGACTCATCCACCGACTCAGAGCAGACGGAGGAGTCAGACGCAGAGGTGGATGCCAAGGGGGACCATAAGAGGTGGGTGGCTGAGGGTGGATGAAGGGAGAAAAGGTTAGTTAAAGAAGATTGGAGGGAGGAAGAAGGGTGAAAAATAATAGTTAAGGGAGAAAAAAAGTTATGGGAGATTGGAGAAAGGTAGAAACGATTAGTTAAAGGAGATTGGACTTGTTGTGTGGATGAGGGTGGAAGAGGGAGAGAAAAACTGGTGGAACTGATGAAAGAAGGGAGAATGAATAAGTAACAGGAGATAGGACCACTGTTGCCAGATTGCCGTACTCAGAGCATAGTATTTACCAGTTTCTGACGCCTAACTATTGCCAAGAAACATCAGGATCTAACTCTTTTAACGATAACTATAAATGAGTTCCGTTATTGGAGCCCAGAAGACAGTTTTGGGGTAGGAAGTCGGGCAATATAAGCGGCTGAGTACGACAATCTGGCAACGTTGGATAGGACCGTAAGAGTTGTTCTGATAAGGGTGGAAGAGAGAGAAGAACTGGTGGCTGGGGGAAGATGAAGGGAGACGATTGTACCTTAAGAGGAGTGTTGTGAGGGGAAAGGGAGATAGGGTGTAACTAACTAAATTAATAAAGGGAAGCTCAGAGGAAAGGGATGATTTTAGAAGGAAAGGCTGCCAGAAACATGAATGAATAAGTGAGTGTGGAAGGGATATATGACTTGCAAATAATGTAGCTCTCCCTCCCTCCCTTTTTCTCTCCCCCTTCTCTCTCAGCTGCAGGAAGCGTCTGGCGATGGAGGGAACAGCGCCCGGTTCCTCCTCCTCTCAGACCCCTCCCTCTAAGCCCCCCTCCAAGAAGAAGAAGAGCAGCAGCAGTGGAGGAGGAAGTGGTGGAGGAGGAGGAGGAGGAGGTGGAAGTGGAGGAGGAAGTAGTAGTTCAAGCAAGGCGAGCAAGCAGAGTGGAAAGCAGGTAAGAGAAAGAAAGGAAGAAAGAGAGAAAGGAAGGAAGGAGAGACAAGAAAGAATGAATGAATGGGGAAGGAAAGAAAGAGAAAAAGAGAGGAAGTAAGGAAGGGAAAAGGGAACAAATGAATGAAGGAAAGGAAGGAAGGAAGAAAAGAAAGACAAGAATGAAAGAATAAGGAAGGAAAGAAAGAACAATAGAGAAAGTAAGGAAGGGAAAAGTGAACAAATGAATAAAGGAAAGAAAGAAAGGGAGGAAGGAAGAAAAGAAAGACAAGAATGAATGAATAGGAAAGGAGAGAGAAAAATAGAAAAAGTAAGAATGGAAGTAAGGGATTGAAAGAGGAAACAAATGAATGAAGAAAGAAAATGTGAAAAGAAAAAAAGATGAAGGAAAGAAAGGAAGAGGGGAAAGAAAGTGAATGAAGGAAGTAAGGAGGGACAGAAAGACAGGAATGAGTGAATGAAACAATAAAATAATAAATAAAATAGGGAAAGCAATAAAGGGAAGAAAGAAAAAGACATAAGAATTGAGTGAAGGAAAAAACAAAGTAAAGAAATGACTAAAGGAAGGAAGGAGGAAAGGATGAAAGGGAAAGCAAAAAGGAGAAAGGGAAGGAAGAAAGGAAAAAATGAAAGAAGGAAAAAAGTAAAGAAATGAACAAAGAATAGAAGAAAGGTAGGAGAGTAAAGCAAGGGAAGAGGAAACATGATAAATAGGAGGAGGGAGAGAATGATTGGTGATTATGAATGGGAGGGAGAAGGAGAGAGAAGGATAAACAGAGGGAGAAGTGAGGAATGACGATGATGGGAGGAATTACGCAATCTTAGGAAGCAACAAATAAACATGATAAAAGAGAACATGTTGAATAAATGAAAGTGTGAAGGAAAAGTGAAAAGATGGAAATTTGAGTGATTATCTATTTCATTTAAGAGTAAGAACAGAAGTTGAATAAATGGAAAGAATGAAGGAAAACAAACAAGAAAAGTTTAATATACTAATTCTCTCTCTCTCTCAATGCTTACTTTCTATTTTTTTCTTTCATTCTTTGCTTCATCTCTCTCTCTCTCTCTCTCTCTCTCTCTCTCTCTCTCTCTCTCTCTCTCTCTCTCTCTCTCTCTCTCTCTCTCTCTCTCTCTCTCTCTCTCTCTCTCTCTCTTCTCTCTCTCTATTCATTTTCCTTCATTCATTCCTATCTTTCTTCGTTCCTTCTTTCATCTCATTCCTTTCCCTATTTTTTTTAACATTCCTTGCTTCATTCATTCCTATCTTCCTTCCTTCCTTCTTTTATCTCATTCCTTTCCCTATTTTTTTAACATCCTTGCTTCATTCATTTCTATCTTCCTTCCTTCCTTCTTTCATCTCATTCCTTTCCCTATTTCTTTTACCATTCCTTGCTTCATTCATTCCTATCTCTCCTTCCCTTACTTCTTTTATTTTCCTTCATTCCTTCATCTTCTCATATTTCTTTCCATTCTCACTTCCTTCCTTCATTCCTCTCTTTCTTTCCCTCTCTCTCCCTTCAGATCCCAGGCATGGTTGGGGTGAGCAGCAGCAGTAACAACAGTGGAGGGGGAGGGGGTGGCGGGGTGGTGGGGGCCATAGTGCAGGCGGGGGTCGGCATGGCTAACCCCGTTGCTTCCGCCACCCCCACCATGCGCAAGCTGGCCGCCTCGCACCTCACGGCTGGCTCGCTTCATGCCCAGGTAAGGGATAGGTCTCGTTAGTGGTGTTTATTTTATTTCTTTATTATTTATTTATTTATTTATTTATTTATTTATTTATTTTTTGGTAAGTGTTTTGTCTCATTAGCTTTATCTTTTTTTTTTTTTAACTTTGGGGCATTCTTTCTTATTTTTATTCTTGTTCTTTTTTTCTTTTCTGCTTTGGTAAGTGTTGTGTCTTGTTATCTGTCTCTTTTCTTTTTTCTTTTCCTTCTTATTCTTTGTCTTTTTTTCTTTTCTACCCTGGATATTTTTTTGTATGATTTTTTTTATTTATTCTTTATCTCTGACTTTCTTTATTCATCTCTTTAACCATTACTTATTTGTTTTCTTTACTTCTGGGAACTGTACTCTTTCTTATTCTTCCTCTTTTTCCTTTTCTTCTTTTATACTTTGGATATCTTTTTATAATCCCTTTTTTCTTGTCTGATGTTTAGGGATAGTTTCTCTCTCTCTCTCTCTCTCTCTCTCTCTCTCTCTCTCTCTCTCTCTCTCTCTCTCTCTCTCTCTCTCTCTCTCTCTCTCTCTCTCTCTCTCTCTCTCATAAAGCACATCTTCCATAACTCATCATCTCCCTCCTTAAGGCATTCCCTCACACTTCCCCGTGTCATTTGTATTACCTGTTTGTTGACCTTTTCTTGCTCTGTGATGTATTGTGTGTGTTTGTGTGTGTGTGTGTGTGTGTGTGTGTGTGTGTGTGTGATATCATTCTTGCTGTCACGTTCAACCTCCTTCTCTTCTGTCTTCTCTTTCCTTCTGTTTCCTCTTGCATGTTTAAGTTATACTCTTTTATTGTTACTTCTGTTTCTCTTCTGCTTATTTATTCAACTAAGCTGTGTGATGACTTCTTCTTTTACTACATTACTGCTACTGTTGTTAATCTTACCCTTGTTCCTACTACTACTACTACTACTACTACTACTACTACTACTACTACTACTACTACTACCACCCTTACAACAGCAAATAGCTCACAAAAACAAACACAACCAGACCCAATTAGACCCCCCCCCAAAAAAAAAGCCCCCAATTAAACCCTCCTTATTCCACACTCTCCAGACCCCCCCACCAGAATAAGTCCCCCTTTTCAACGCTCCTTATACCACGGGCCAGACCCCAGACCTCCCAAAATTGAGCCCCCCCCCAAAAAAATAAAAATAAATAAATAAATAAATAATCCCTCCTTCTTATCCCCATCAGGCCGGCGGAGGCAACCAGGCAGCAGCAGCAGCAGCAGCGGCGGCCATCGCAGCAGCGGGCGGCGTGGCAGGGACCCGTCGCAGCCTGGTGGCGGGGGGCGGCGTGGTGGGGGTGGGGGGCGTGGTGGGCGGGCACCAGAGCGATGGGCAGCTGAGCCGGGAGGAGGTGGAGCGGCGGCTGGCGGCCCGGCAGCCCCTCAGTGACTTCACCACCACCACCGTCTCCCTCACGCTGCCCAACCAGCTCTTCTCAGACAACATTATGGAAGGGTGAGTTGTTTGCTCTTGTCGGCTTTGTAATTTTTTTCCTCTTCTTTGTTTTCTTCTTTGTTGTTTTCTTCTTTCCTCTTCCTTGTTTTCTCCTTTTTCGTTATTTTCTTCTTTCCTCTTCCTTGTTTTTTTCTTCTTTCCTCTTTCTTGTTTTCTTCTTCTTTGTTGTTTTCTTCTTTCCTCTTCCTTATTTTCTTCTTCTTTGTATTTTTCTTCTCTCCTCTTTCTTGTTTTTTCCTTCTTTGTTATTTTCTTGTTTCCTCTTTCTTGTTTTTTTTCTTTTGTTGTTTTCTTCTTTCCTCTTCCTTGTTTTCTTCCTCTTCCTTGTTTTCTTCTTCTTTGTTGTTTTCTTCTCTCCTCTTCCTTGTTTTTTCCTTCTTTGTTATTTTCTTGTTTCCTCTTCCTTGTTTTTTTCTTTTGTTGTTTTCTTCTTTTCTCTTCCTTGTTTTCTTCCTCTTTGTATTTTTCTTCTCTCCTCTTCCTTGTTTTTTCCTTCTTTGTTATTTTCTTGTTTCCTCTTCCTTGTTTTTTTCTTTTGTTGTTTTCTTCTTTCCTCTTCCTTGTTTTCTTCCTCTTCCTTGTTTTCTTCTTCTTTGTTGTTTTCTTCTCTCCTCTTCCTTGTTTTCTTCTTCTTCGTCGTCATCGTTGTTTGCTTCCTATTATTATTATTACTATTATTATTATTATTATTAGTAGTAGTAGTATTATCATTGAGATCCATAAAAGGAGGGAAAGGAGTTGTTTTTTACAGGAAAGGAGGCAGATCAAGGAAAAACAAATAAAAAAAGACTACTGGCCATGTTATTGTAAATAGTGTATAGTTAAATTTGTTTCTCTGTGCCCTGTGATTTTTTTTTTTCTCCTACTTTATTTTTATCTCCCTCCCTGCCTCCCTTACTCCCTCACTCCATCAAGACTCCTCTCCATCCAAAATTGACCCTCTCTTTTGGACGCTCACTTCTGTTTTCTTTTACAGGGGCAGCACTTAGCAGGCTTTTATTTATTCTATTTTTTCCTTTCATCTACTTAGTTACTGTAAAGAATAAAATCCCTCCTTCCCTCCCTGCCACTCTCCATCCCTCCTTCAGCTACTGTAAAAAATTAAATCCCTTCTTCCCTCCCTGCCATTCTCCATCCCTCCTTCCTCCCCCACTTCTTCCTTACCTCCCTCCCTCCTTCCCTTCACTAATTCTCTCTCCCTCCACTCTCCTCCTATACAGTGACTTCATGGAGGAGGAGGTGGAAACATCGCCGAGCAACATTGAGGATGACGTGACAGTGGATAACTATGACTGAGTGTGTGTGTGTGTGTGTGTGTGTGTGTGAAGGTTATGATAGGTGAGGGGTAATGGTGCAGAGAGAGAGAGAGAGAGAGAGAGAGAGAGAGAGAGAGAGAGAGAGAGAGAGAGATCATTACATTGTACAGTAAATAAACTTAATCATGCATTTCTTACCCCTTAGTTTTATTTGTTGTCTTATATAACCCTTTACTCTTTACTTGGCAACAGTGAATAAAATGAAATAAAAAAATGACATCTAAAGGAGAATAAATAATAAAATAATAGTAACATGCAACCTTTTCATCACCCTGCCTGAAAAATATCGTTAACCTAATTTTGTATCCATAAATAAAAAGAATAGTAGATTAAAACGTTAAATCAAAAGGGAAGAGTAATGAGCCTATTAATTAACCTGGTAGCAGCGACGGGCCAATTTTTTGTCTTCACCGTGTACCAGCAACGGGCCACATTTTTGCCATGATATAAACCCCCCAAAATAGACGATGCATAAACTGATCACAAATGCGTTGATATATATTATGAAATGGTTTGTGTGAGGGCTGATTTTTTTTCTCATTTTTCTCGCTTAGAGGGGCCTTTGAGAAACATGATCCCCGCAGCTACCAGGTTTTAAACAACTATATAAAAAAGAAAATTGAAGTGAATGGCAAAAAAAAGAGGGTCAATTTTGGATGGATAGGAGTCTTGATGGAGGGAGGGAGAAAGGAAGGGAGGGAGGAAGAGAGATATGAAGAAGTAGAATAAAGTAGAAATTTGATGGAGGGAAGGAGAAAGGAAGGGAGGGATCCGAGGGAGGAAGAGAGATATAAAGAAGTAGAAATAAAGAAATAAAATAAAGTAGAAAAAGTAAAAAACAACAACTCCCAGCTAACTTCTAAATAACGAAAGAGAGATTTTTCCTACATCATTTATCATGTTTTCAATACAGAAGAACAAGAACAAACCTAACTTCAGCCACTCATAAAAATAAAAAAAGAGGAAAATATCGCAAGAAAAGGAAATAACACGTATCACTCCACACCTTTCCAGATGCAATGTAAAGAAATGAAGAAAAAAAGTCGTAATGGAATTCTGATGAGGTCCTTTGATCAGAATAATGACACTCAAAGAAACATGTATCAAACAGGATGAAATGGCAATAACGAACGAAGTAAAAAAAATAAAACAATAAACTCAATCAATCAATCAAAACCAACCAAATAAAACAAGAAAACAATGGAAAAAGTGAAATAATAAAGAAGCTATGAGTAAAATATGCAGAAAACAAGGAAAACAAAGGCGATAAAGAATGAAGAAAAAATATAAACGAAAGGAAGAAAAATAGGCAACAGGTAAAACAAAAGAAGAAAAGGAGGAAAAGATCGAAGCGCATGACAAAACAAAAGAAAAACGAATGGAAAAACAAAACAAAAACAGACATTAAAAAAAGAAAACAAAGGAGCAAAATGTTTAAATACAGAATAACAATAAAACAAAACACACACACACACACACACACACACACACACACCTATACAACATTCATAAAGGGACGAACAGTGAATGAATAAGTGAAAATAAAATAAATGAGGGCCGTGAAGGGGGAACTTAATTAAACGTGTTAGAGGCTGAGGAGGAGGAGGAGGAGGAGGAAGAGGAAGAGGCTGTTCGTAAATAGGAGAATCAGAACACAAGAAGAGCGACATCAGGGACACCATCTGCATAACTACATCACGAGAGAGAGAGAGAGAGAGAGAGAGAGATTATATGGAGCCTTTCTTGTTATTCTTGTTGATTGTTATTACTACTAGTACTTCTTCTTCTTGTTCTTTTTCTTCTTCGTCTTTCTAATTCTTCTTCTTTTTCATCTTTTCCTTCTTTTTCTTTTTTTACGTCTTTCTACTTCTACTTCTTCTTTCTCTATTTCTTCTTTTTTTTTGTTTTCTTTTCTTTTTATCTTTTTCTTCATCTTTTTTTCTTCTTTTCTACTACTACTACTACTACTACTACTACTACTACTACTACTACTACCACCATCACTACTTTTATCTATTTATTATTTTCCTCTCTCTCTCTCTCTCTCTCTCTCTCTCTCTCTCTCTCTCTCTCCATCACTTTGGCGCGCACCAAAATACACCAATATTGTTGACTTTCCAAAACGCTGAATTAATCTGTTGATAAATGTAAGCTACCAACCCACAACGATCTCTCTCTCTCTCTCTCTCTCTCTCTCTCTCTCTCTCTCTCTCTCTCTCTCTTACTCAAAATCCAACCATATTTTACTTTTCTTCCATTTTTTCCCCACCTCCTCCTCCTCCTCCTCCTCCTTCTCCTCCTCCTCTTGCTCGGCCTTCTCCTCCTCCTCCTCCTCCTCCTCCTCCTCTTGCTCGGCCTTCTCCTCCTCCTCCTCCTCCTCCTCCCCCTCCTCTTGCTCGGCCTTCTCCTCCTCCTCCTCCTCCACCATCACGTCTTCCCCCTCTTTCACTTACTTCTTCATCGTTTTCTTTTTCTTTTCTTCATCTTCATCTTCTTTTTCATTTTCATTTTCTTCTTCTCGTTTTCCCCCTCTTCCTTCCTCCTCCTCCTCCTCCTCCACCACCACCACCACCTCCTCCTCCTCCTCACAATATCCGGCAGGGACCTTGTACATCTTGGCCTTTATCCCCCTGAAGGGCAGTGTAGGAGAAACCTCATCTCGGGAGGAGGAGGAGAAGGAGGGGGAGGAGGAGGAGGAGGAGGAGGAGTGGAAGAAAGAAGAGGATTTACTTGGTTTCTGTAAATTGTTTGTGATGACGGTGGTGGTGGTGGTAGTAGTAGTAGTAGTAGTAGTAGTAGTAGTGGTAGTTGTGGTAGATGACGAAGAAGAAGAACAATAACAGGATGAACAAAAACACCAAGAACAAGAACAAAGAAGACGAAACCGGAGAAGAATAAGAAGAAGAGGAAAAAGAAGAAAAAAACGAAGAAGAAAAAGAAGAACCAGAAGAAAACGATGAAAAAACGAAGTAAAATCAGAAGAAAAGCAAAAAGAAACGAAAGAAGAGAGAAAATCGTTCGAAATGACAGTAGTAGCAGTAATAGTAGTAGTAATAGTAGTAGTAGTAGTAGTAGTTTCACGTTATTTTCGTTCACGTTAAGGGGAAACTAGTGTAGGAGCAATATAGGGTTGGGGGTAACCGTTTCCATAACTTCATTTCGCAAGGTGACCGCCCTAACTACGTCCAGGGAATTAGAGAGAGAGAGAGAGAGAGAGAGAGAGAGAGAGAGAGTAGTTACCAGCTGACCATTAATTGTATTCGCTGCTAAGTTGTTAATCCCACCTAGTTATCCTAGTTAGAGAGAGAGAGAGAGAGAGAGAGAGAGAGAGAGAGAGAGAGAGAGCGCATTACATCACTTTACTTAACATAAATTACATCTAGTTATCCTCATGAGAGAGAGCATTACATCACTTTACTTAACATAAATTACATCTAGTTATCCTCATGAGAGAGAGAGAGAGAGAGAGAGCGCATTACATCACTTTACTTAACATAAATTACATCTAGTTATCCTCATGAGATAGATAGATAGATAGATAGATAGATAGATAGAGAGAGAGAGAGAGAGAGAGAGAGAGAGAGAGAGAGAGAGAGAGAACAATTAGAAAAGAACAATATATATGTA